>NC_059368.1:6702500-6922500 GCF_019703515.2 Myxocyprinus asiaticus | reverse complement strand
GCTACAAGATCCAGTTCTCAAAAGTATTGTTAACAAATATTTAGTATGTGTTATATGGCCTTATTTCAGTGACTTACAATTTTTGTTTTTTCAAAAACCATGCATAAACGTTATTTTCTCAAAAATACAAACATGTACATACATGGTGCTCACATATTATTGTAGCCCAGTTTGTGATGAATACAGTGTTATCAGACTTTAGCCATTAATATGTTTTTAAGTAACTGAGAAAAGCACAAATGTCAAGGCATGTCAAAACTTCTCCAGGGCCCCAAACACCCTCAGACCCCAGAGGGTTCAGACATGCCGGTCTATTGCATACTGTGGCAACTCAAATACAAACACAAAGACAATGTTAAGCTTCATTTAACGAACCAAATAGCTTTCAACTGTGTTTGATATAATGGCAAGTGATTCTCTAATACCAAATTAGCAATTTAGCATGATTACACAAGGATAAGGTGTTGGAGTGATGGCTGCTGGAAATGGGGCCTGTCTAGGTTTGATCAAAAATGACTTTTTTCAAATAGTGATGGTGCTGTTTTTTACATCAGTAATGTCCTGACTATACTTTGTGATCAGTTGAATGCCACTTTGGTGAATTAAAGTACCAATTTCCTTCCAAAACAGCAAAATCTGTGCATTATTCCAAACTTTTGGCCGCCAGTGTATATGCAATTGTAATTTGCACTATTCATTAACTTCAGAATGAATAGTAATAACGATTATGAATGAACATCATCATTATTATTGTCATAATTAAATGCTGGAGTGTCTTTCCTCTGCTTTGCTCATGATCCAAAGTCAAACATCACCAGCTAACAGTTTATGGCTGATTTCTATGTTTGTTTAAGGAGGATTTTAAAGGGGAAAAAAAAAATGTATTCCAAAAAGAAAACAAAATCTAGTTTTAAAGACTAGATCAAAACAGATTTAAACTTTTAGTGTGTCTTTTCAATTACTTAATCCTAATTACTATGTATTGAACATGTTACATTTGCCAGAATCTCTCCCTCACCCAGACATTTGAACTTCTCTCAACAATAATTGATCAAAATCAGATAAATTCTTCATTGAACTTTCTTTCCTAAGAACTTAAAACACAATTTCATTTAATTTTGTATGTGTACAATTTGGATTTAATAATGATCAGGGATGCAAAATCATGAGAGGTGAAAAAGGAGAGAAAGTCAGAGCAGGTCTCCAGGGGTATTTTTTCAGTTCATTTTTGTATTGTTATTGTATTCAAACCTTTTTTTTTCTTAAATGATGAAGGTTTAAGTACCGTTCACCAGCGGGAGGGGTAATTTTTTCAATATGGAACAACATACAGGATGTCCTGGCTAATATAGTACAATTCACATTTGCAGCCATGCAAACCAGGGGATTTCTATGCCGTACCAGCAATGATGCGCAAATCGTTCAGTATTAGCAGCTATTCCTGCTCCTTCAAATGATGAGGGCCTCGGATTTCTTTGAGCACTAAGGCTAACTAATTTTAACACATTTTAATATTAACTAATTTTAGCTAACCTAGCTAATGTAATTTCTGTGTGGCTCTTATTACCTTCAAATTCTCAGGTCCTTGGATAATGAGAGCATCTTCACAGCTGGAAGGCATATATTCCACTGAACTTTAATGTTGTTTCGCTTTTCTCTTTAAAGAGCGAATGATGTCGAAATTTCCAAGAAAATAATGCATGTTCTTCCATGGCCATCGCGATGAAGCAGCTGTTTGCCTCAAGAGCAGAGTGCTGATGTGAGACAGGTGTTATTTGCGCATGCGACAGTAGGAGGCGCTCCTGACTCAAGTGAGTCATGTGAGAGAACCCGAAGAGAACGTGCATCTAAACCATCTCTCACTCTAAACAAACAGCTGTCTGTATCACTTTCAGGAAAATTCACTATTTCTTTTGCCAGAAATTAAAACTTGTAATCCTGACAGTAATCCCAATTTTTTTAAATGTAACTGTAATCTGATTACGATGGGTTTTTATGTACACACTACTATATGTACATTATACTTTATGTAAATATCTGTAATGTAGATTCTGAAGAGCAGTACTAAATAAAAAAAATTATCTGTTATATTTGTATAAATTATAAAAGGGGTGTGAACATTTATGAGACAAAAGGGAATGCAAACTTATCTTAACTAAACTCACAAAAAAGGAAACGTCCCTTTTTCAGGACACTGTATTTTAAAGATCATTTTGTAAAAATTCAAATAACTTTACAGATCTTTATTGTAAAGGGTTTAAACAATGTTTTCCATGCTTGTTCAATGAACCATAAACAATTAATGAACATGCACCTGTGGAACAGTTGTAAAAAAAACTAACAGCTTACAGACGGTAGGCAATTAAGGTCACAGTGATGGTCAGACTCGCGTTTATCATTGAAGGAATGAGCGTTACACCGAGGCCTGTACTCTGGAGCGGGATCGATTTGGAGGTAGAGGGTCCGTCATGGTCTGGGGTGGTGTGTCACAGTATCATCGGACTGAGCTTGTTGTCACTGCAGGCAATCTCAATGCTGTGCGTTACAGGGAAGACATCCTCCTCCCTCATGTGGTACCCTTCCTGCAGGCTCATCCTGACATGACCCTCCAGCATGACAATGCCACCAGCCATACTGCTCGTTCTGTGCGTGATTTCCTGCAAGACAGGAATGTCAGTGTTCTGCCATGGCCAGCGAAGAGCCCGCATCTCAATCCCATTGAGCACGTCTGGGACCTGTTGGAGGGTGAGGGCTAGGGCCATTCCCCCCAGAAATGTCCGGGAACTTGCAAGTGCCTTGGTGGAAGAGTGGGGTAACATCTCACAGCAAGAACTGGCAAATCTGGTGCAGTCCATGAGGAGGAGATGCACTGCAGTACTTAATACAGCTGGTGGCCACACCAGATACTGACTGTTACTTTTGTTCAGGGACACATTATTCCATTTCTGTTAGTCACATGTCTGTGAAACTTGTTCGGTTTATGTTTTAGTTGTTGAATCTTTTTATGTTCATAGAAATATTTACACATGTTAAGTTTGCTGAAAATAAAAGCAGCTGAAAGTGAGGACGTTTCTTTTTTTGCTGAGTTTATATATACTATTATTAAACCTCAGATTAATGGGTTATCAGCGGTCTTCCTTTTCTTCGGCTTTCTATCTTGTTTCTGAACAGCAACCTAAATCAAGCAATTCTGTGATTTGGTGACTAAAAACAGCCATTTGGCTCCTTAATGTTTCAGTTTAGGAGCCAATGGCTCCCAAGTCATTTTTTTTAGTCTGGAGCCTTGTCACACGAGAGACCACGTGTGCTCAGTGTTCTCGTGAATACAGCTGCTGACTGGAAGCAATGGTTTATAGTTAAAAAGTACTTAAATATTGATCTTTGTCAACCCAAAAGTGACCGTGTCACTTTAGAAGACATTCATTTAACCGCTGGAGTCGTATGGATTACGTTTATGCTGACTATATGAGCTTCAAATCACTATCCACTTTTTTTAAAGTTTATTTTAAGGACCTACTGAGCTGAGATATTTTTCTATTTTTCTTCAAATTTGTTCTGGAGAAGAAAGAAAGTCAAGAATTTTCATTTTTGGGTGAACTAGCACTTTAAATTGGATACATTTTTAAGAATGGGTCAAAGTTTTTGATTAAAATTCTAATTACTTCAGAGATTTCAGATTAGATAGTGTGGTAATGTGCCAGCCGTTAAATGCCAGGCATATAAAAACAGAACGTCAAATGCCGTTTGAATGAATCAAGATTTTTGAACTCGACAACCTCAAAGAGCAGCTCAGAGGAAATATTTTCATTTCCTCACTACAAGGCTATATTTCTATGAACTGTGCCAGTCAAAGCATTTCAGTGTACATCTGTTTGTGCTGGTGCCTCTACAGTTTCCCCTCATAGGAAGAGAGACAAGTAAATAATGTAATCTGGACAAAATGTCAGACAATTTCCTGGATTTCTGCTTTGACTTCCTCTTTCACTGAAAAATACTGGAGTTGCATCCTTTCAAGCATGGAGAGAGCTGCTTTACAAAATCCATGTAAATGTTGAATTTTTAAAAAGCAAAGTAACTTTCCTTTCAGGCACTCATACTTGGTCCTTTTAAGAAAAAATATACATCAGATTTTCTTACTTACATTTACATGCTACCTCACCATTTACAAGAATGTCAGTGAATGTAAAGCTGTAAGAATATAAAGTGAATGTAAAGGTGTAGGCATGCTAGTGAATGCAGAATTAAAGGATCATTCCGTGTTAATTTGACGAGTATAATATATTTTGTTTTTTGATCATTTTTTACTGAGAAACTTATTATTTTGAGAAGGGTCAAAATGGAAATGTTCGCCTATGATTTGGGAACAAAACCATAAGTAAAAAATAAACTTGGGCAGAAAATTAAGAAAATTGGTACTAATACGGAAGGGTTTCAGCATCTTTGGTGTTTGGACCCCTAATGATGCATTCCAGAGCTCTGCAGAAGTACATTTAAGAAATTATAAAACTTGATATAGATATTGCACTAACTGAGGGGCCACCCGTGTCTCTAATTCTTAATGATAGTATTTTTGGACTCTTAAAATTTTGATTTTGACATGACATTTTTGAACTCACAAAATTGCAACAAGGATGCTGTAGTCAACTGATTTTAGTAATAAGACCTACCTTTCTCTATGTAAAAATAAAAGAATGCTGTCACTTTTTTTTTTTTTTTTTTACCTGTAGTTTTGCTACAAAATCAATGGCGGATATTTAGACAACAACAAACAAAAAATAGATTCCTCAGTAAACATTGATCCATGGCATTTAATATTTTGGCTTACATCATCATTTGTTTATCTTTCTTCAGAGAAAGTATTAACAAAATATAAAATTTCAACTGAGGATATTTCTGAAATTTGGTTGATTTGACACAGAATAACCCTTTAACCAGGCCACGTCCACATTTATATGTTTTCGATGGAAAACCCACTTATATTGCTACATTTATGCCTCTTAACCAAATTCTAAGGGCATTTTCCACTTGAGAGCTTTTTCGAAAGTCTCCATTTTCAGTGTACTTTGGAAAACAATGATAATAGGGAACTGAAAAACGGAGTTTTCAACCAAAAATATATTAGTGTGAACGTGGTCGGAATCTACAGGCTTTTACTGAATACTGCACTGATTTTGGGTGAAAATCTGCAGAATTTTGTAGGATGAACTTAAAGATGGTCAATGTTTTAAATGAAGCTGAGAGTGCTTCACAGTGATATGTCATATGAATGTAGTGATGGCAAATGTAAAGTTATAAGACTGTAAAAAGCTCCAATGATCAAGATGCTAACGTCTAAGGAAACCCGAACTGCATTGCTCAAGAGACAAACCAACCACCTACTCACTGAAGCAATAACTGTAATAGATGAGCAATGATAATTAGGGCCCATGGTTGTAAAAATCTATTAAACAACATGTCAGCATCACCAAGCAAACAAAAGGCAGAGATGACACCACCGGCCTGCTCACCGAGGACTCATCTATGATACGTTTTCAAACAGCATGTCAGTTCATCTGGAACAGAGTGACGTAAACTAGCGCACAAAAGAGCTCAGAGCTCAAACAGACATCCTAATAATAATCTCCAATGTAGAAACCACAGACCCCAGCCCACATGCTGTTAGGAAAAAAAGAAAATTGAACAAGATCTCTCAATAAAGGCTACAGGAAATGAGGTATGACGTGGCTGGAGATTTCAACAATACCTGAGAGCATGGGCGGACTGGCTATCGGGAGCACCGGGCGTTTTCCCTGTGGGCTGCTGGGTAATTTGGGCCGGCCCGCTGCTTCGCAAGTACCAGCCCGTCCTAAAAGGCGATATAGGCGGCCGCTCTGGGCTCCAACATGGCCACGCGGAACCCGTAACAGAGTGAGAATTCAATAAACTTAGTAAGGCCAAAACAACACAATGGCTTTTATTTTAAAATCATGCAAATGCTTTTATTTTGAAATCGCTTACACAGTGGCATGCTTTCCATATGCGCATTTACTCCGCAACTAGCATGGACTTCATTATTTAACATACAAAAACAACATACACTACCGGTCAAAAGTTTTGAAACACTTATACTTTATTATAATTTTTTTTTCCTTCACATTTTAGAATAATAGTAAAGTCATCAAAAATATGGAATAACATAAATGGAACAATGGGAATTATGTTGTGACTAAAAATCTAAAATAAATCAAAACTGCGTTATATTTTAGCATCTTCAAAGTAGTCACTCTTTGCCTAGAATTTGCAGACATGTACTCTTGGCATTTTCTCAACCAACTTCTTGAGGTATCACCCTGGGATGCTTTTTAAACAGTATTGAAGGAGTTCCCATCTATGTTGGGCACTTATTGGCTGCTTTTCTTTATTATTTGGTCCAAGTCATCAATTTCAAAAACTTTTTTTTTTTTTATTACATTTTAGTTTTATAATGAAATTAATATGGTGGCACAATTATATTTTTGTCTACAAAACTAATTTCAAACATTTAAGCATACGCCTTCAGATCAAAAGACTTTTAAGATCATGAGAAACATTTCAGTCAAGTGTTTCAAAACTTTTGACTGGTAGTGTATGTATAAGAATAGCTCCGAATAATCACAAAATGACAAAAACTGCAAGTTACAAAAAATACAATAACAGCAGTGTAAATAAAATCGGCGAACAGTACAGCACATAGTAAAGTACATAATCATTTTTATTATTTATTCATACCGCAAAGAATTACCGGGAGCTGAAGCGTGGCTTGCTGAATAATGCTCACACCTGATAATAATGCAGAAAATAAGTCATGAAAAATATTACTTTGTGGCTGTTTGAGTCTTTAAGGCTTACTTTGTTTAAATGACAGCAGAAACAGCACTTGTCAAAGCACAGGACTTTTAACTTTTTCTCAAGAATAATCTGCTGGGGAAGGAATTAAACACTCCAGATATAAAGATGCAACAAACTCACATAGAGGGGAAATATGAGCAATTAATCTGCAAAATATTTGCAAAGATCTACACTTCAAGAGGTATATTTATTATAATTTTTTTTTTTTTTTTTTTTACATATATTTATATTTGTTTATATTTATATACAGTATGAACATATTCTGGCCAACTTTGTTTTTCTTTGTTTTTTAAATAAATATTTACAAATAGTTATGTGGGTAATTTTAAGCATTGTCATCAGTGTCCAGCTGTGTGACACTTTCTTCATCTTACAATTTTAAACAACATTTTACGATCTTGTATAGCAATATATACATATATAATATATTATTATTATACTTGTTTCCACAACCTCATATTTACTAAGACAATAGTTTATTTGCACTTCTAGAAAAAAGTTGAAATGCGATTAAGATCTTTAAAGACTTGTCACAGCACCTAAATTACACACTTTCCCTTGTACTTTCATGTACATTTTAACCTAACATCTGTATGTTGGGAAAAAAGTTTTCGGACATGTTATTTGTCTGAACTATAAAGTACTTATTTTGGTGCTTTCTTTAAAAAATCCACTCATCACATTTACAGTGGTTTTATATGTTTTAAAGTTATGACAGTTTTTGGGACCCATTGTCATGACTAGCAGTCAATAGAAATTTATTTTTTTCAACACAAATCTGAAATCGAGCCGGAAAATGAAATCATTGAGCCGATGTGTTATGGTGTGGTGTGTTGTGGGCCGGGTTTGGTGGGCCGCTCTGGGCCAGAAAGTCCAGGACCACTTTTTTTTAGTTCCAGCCCGCCCGTCTGAGAGAAGACTGACCGACAACCTGCATCACTGTGACTCACTGTGATATGCTGTTCAAGCTATGTCAGGAGGAGGACACGCTACAGGTTACAGGTGTTACCAAATTAGTACTGTATAAACTACAGTCCAGATTGAAAATCTGTGACAAAATCAAATTTCAACCTGGAAATAAATGTAAACAAAAAATAAAAACTTTATAACGTCAACTGAATAAGAAATATTTAAGATTCTGCACTGTTTCTAGGTCACTGACCCAAGAAGCAAATTTGTGACATTGACCACGTTAACTCGTTTGTACAAAAGGTCAGATTTCCTTGCGCTCACTGAAGTACACAATACTATAAAATTTAAATGTTTAAATTCAACTTGTTATGCTAATATATATATATAAAAAAAAAAAAAAGCATTTTCACAAGTGGACCCACACTTTAAAAAACCCACTGTAGGCCCAAGATTTGCCAATTTTGACTTCATTTGTTTCAGTATAATCATTCATTTAATTAGGTAAGTCTGCCAAAAACATGAACACTCCAATTAGAGATGTCAAATGAACAGGTACTTCGGTACCAAGTCGATATTTAAATAAAAAAAGATGTAATGATGACACCAGTGTTTCTACAGTATCGGTTGTACTGAGCACTGACTCAATTCAGTTCCCACGTGCTGTCTGACTAACAGACAGCTGCTTTCAAATGCTCACACGCTAATGAGCACATGCCTTTACTACTTTTACATTTAAATGAACAATTAATCAAATTAAAATAGTGATAAGTAAATTTTTTTTTAAACCACCTATTTAATGAAAAAATACAGTCAGTGGGGGGCCTGGGTAGCTCAGCGAGTACTGACGCTGACTACCACCACTGGAGTCGCGAGTTCGAATCCAGGGCATGCTGAGTGACTCCAGCCAGGTCCACTAAGCAACCAAATTGGCCCGGTTGCTAGGGAGGGTAGAGTCACATGGGGTAACCTCCTCGTGGTCGCTATAATGTGTGGTTCTTGCTCTCAGTGGGGCGCGTGGCGAGTTGTGCGTGGATGCCGCAGAGAATAGCGTGGGCCTCCACACGCGCTACGTCTCTGTGGTAATGCGCTCAACAAGCCACGTGATAACATACACAGATTGACGGTCTGGGATGCGGATGCAACTGAGATTCGTCCTCCGCCACCCGGATTTTTTGAGCTTCGCACGCTGTGCTTGTTGCAGTAGATTTTAGAAGAGAGCGCATATGCACTGTAAAGTGGGCAGCGCCTGCAGACTATAGTTATGTAGTATAATTAAATTATAGCATTTTGTGCTTTAAAAATGACATTAGGCCATATAACCAATGTCTTAACAGGAGGTGTGAAACTACCGTTAAAAACAACAGAAAAGCCTTCACATCAAAATAAAGGTTCAACTCAAAATAAAAGCTTGACAGGAAAATTAAAAGAAATTGCTACAGAAAAAACATTTCTACTATATAGTACATACAATGTAGTATTTATTGTTATAATAATAGCAATAATTATTATTATTATACAGTATTTAAGCAATATCTTACAAGCAAGAGTGCTGTTGAGTGAAGTTTTCATTTGTATTTTTGATGCTCTGTTGTGCAGTACTTCAACAATTAATTGGAAAACATGCAAACATGTTTTAAATTATTATTTACCTAAAAAATTTTTTTTTAATTAAGTTAAATTTGTGTGTTTGAAAGCATATTACCATTTTATTTTTTTGTGGTACTGAAACTGGTATCGAGAATTGTGAAATTTTACCAATAACTCATAAAAGTCCTAAACCAGCAATGATGCAATATTATTGTGTCTAGGTATGGGAGTGTGGCAGGGCGGAGGGCGGGGCCGGGTCGTGATTCCGCACACCTGGCCCCTAATAAGGCTGATTAAGCCCGAAAGGGATAAGGCCGACCGGAGATGGCCATGCAACAGAGAGAGAGTTACGGATAGCTGTCCGAGACCTGTGTGTGTATTTGTCTTTTTGGTTAAGTATATTGTTAAATTATCATTTATATTGTCAAGCTGGTTCTCGCCTCCTCCTTTCCATTGAACTGTGTTACACTGGTGCCGAAACCCAGGAAGGAGGAGGGATGTGCCGTAGTATTAGTCCTCGCCATTACCATCCACCCCAATGGAGCACTCGGCCGCCTGAGAGCGGAGGAACGGCCGCCAACCGCGAGGGGAGGAGGGGCTCCTAACTGACCGCTTGGAGTGGTCAGGGCTGCTGCCAGTGGCAGAGGAGACCCCTACCAGTCGCTGAAACGCGCCGACCGCAAGCGGGGAGGGGCTCCTGCCAGGGGTGGGGGAGACCCCTTCCATCCACCGGAATGCGGCGGGGCATTCCATCTGCCAGGGGCTGGAGGACAGCCTCCGATCCGCCCGGGGAGGCGCGGCTGTCGTCCACTAAAGGGTGGAGGAGTGGCCGAGGACCAGGCTACAGCGTATCGGAGAACCGGCGAGTAAATTATAAAAAAATTTTCTCTCTCTCTCCCGCTCCGCGTTGGCCTTTCCCTCTCTCTGGCTTAATTAGCCTTATTAGGGGCCTGGTGTACGGAATCACGACCCGGCCCCGCCCTCCGCCCTGCCACAGGGAGTCTTAAAATATTTCACGATTCCGGTTCCAATACCTCTTAACGATTCCAGTTCTTTAACGGTTCCATTAACGATTCTTTTAGTACCTTTTGAGGAAGAAATATTTGGAAATAAGAAATGCAAATCTTATTGGATTCACTGACCTCAGTAGCTGTTACCAAATGATTAACAAAACAGATTCTTGCAAAAGGTGTTTATACAGACCTTTAAATTAAGATTTTTATCTCATATATTTCATATAACAAACATCCAGTAGTTACCCTGATACAAGCCTCACAAGCCTTAAGTACAGAAACAGTATTTATTTTTTCATTTTGAGTTGGATATGACGAAACAAATGACTTGGGGTGCAATACGTTTTTAATTCATTAAGAAGAACCGGCTGATAAAATTTGTTCGGGAGGTAGCACAGTAGGGTCACTTGTTCAGGAATCAGTCTGCACTGGTCACGGTCTATGTTTCATGCTGTAGATCCAAAAGAACAGGCTCGTAAAAGTAATTCATTTGGGAGTTGTACTACACTGGTCAAACGGTTTTGTGTTGTAGATTCAAAAGCACCGGCTTATGAGAGTAATTTGTTTGGGAATCAGAGTACACTGGGTGCACTGAATGTTTCCCTACCCTAATGGTGTCAGCACCATCCAGCAATAAATCATGTGATTTCAGTAACTCCATCAATAACTCTATGAAAGGATCAGCTCTACTTTACAAAAATCAATAACCTTTCAGAAGTCCTACCACAAAGTAACAATGAATGATATGCATTAGAGCTCCAAAGAAGAGAGTGGGTCTTATAAAACATACTGTAATAAAATATATCTATAATATACTGTAGGGTCCAAAAGTCTAAGTCCACAAGAATTTCTCAGTATTTGTTATGTCCCTTATTTACTATATTGACAGCATGTGTTGTACTCAAGCTGGCATGGACTCCACAAGTTTGTGCGAAACCTGATGATCGATGTTATCCAGCATGATTGAGATTGTTCCAAAGAGCATCTTGTGTGCTTCATTGAAACCAATAAAAATAATACACAAAGCACTGGCATAGCCACGGGTGGGCCGGTGCCATCCATTGGCATTTAGGCCCAGCCAATCATTGTCTTATGCCCCTATTTCACCAACAGCCAAAAGCTTTCTGGCTTCGTCAACAACGAACCGCTAACGTCAGAGGCTGTTGGGTTGGATAATGTCAGCATCAAAGCTTTTAAAACAGCAGCTCAAAAAACAACTAGATCGCTCTCATTGAAACTAAGCCATTTACACACCTGATGCGGCGAAGAGACGCGCGTTTAGGTGACGGACATCCACTATCGTGCAGTTGCTCCAACCACTTTATCCGTATAATACAATCTTAGTAACAAATGTAATTTATGTGAATTGATTGCTATGAGTTCTATTAATTAGACTATATATTTAAATAACTTCTAACCTGTTCATCAAAACCAGATCGAGTTCACACAAGACTGAAATTATAACTTCTATTCATTGCATCAAAAGCAACATGTGACAGCATAAATAGAAATAAAATAAATTATTTTGAATGATAAAATGCTCCCAAAACCTCTAAAACCTTTAAACTCCAGCCTCTTTTTTTTCCCTGTACAACTAAAACAAAATGATTCTATTTGCTATGAATTTTCTCTCATAACTTAGGGAAACGGTCACAGGCGTAGATATAGCTCTATTTTTTTTTCTACCTCAGAACCTGACTCTTATGCTTTTTCTCTCTTAATGCAATACCGAAGCAGGGTCATCTCTTCCCCCACTTTAATGTTTTAAGTTGTGATGCAGTGAAACGATCAGAGAAAGAGAAGGAAAAAAAACATTTTATTGACAGTAAACCATTGTGGAGATATAGCGACAATACCCATTTTAATTTATCCGGCATTTTCATCCGTCCAAAGACATGGCAGCAAATTGTGCTAGGAAAAAAGTACCAAAATTGTTCCATTCTATGGTTAAAATGTCCATTCTGCTTTCAATTTTCAAAAATGTATAGGATAAATCCCCCAAATCCCCATATTAATATCCATTCTCAGCCACAAATCCTCCAAATGTTCTGCATGTAAAATAAAATAAAAATTTCAACCAGATTTCAACTGGTACTGTGAGAGTATTTTGCCACCCTGTAATTTATGTGATTCATCAGAGCTTTGTTCCCAGCCTTACATTTTAAAATTAGTAAAATGGCAAATATTTTCTGCAAGTACAAACAGCAAAGCAATTTGATGAATACATCACAATAAATAAGAACTGGTTAACTTGGCATGAACATCAAAGTCTCTAATACTACAAAGTTGATGCAAATAATCATATAGGACCATGAGAGATCTTTAAAAAGACTGTGTCCTAAATTCTTCTCTAGGACAAGCACTCTCATCTAGGACAATCTAGATTAAATTCTAGAGCACAGAGTAATATTTCTTTATCATAATAAGCAAGCCGCCTATAAAAAGCATTATTGCTGCTGATAAGATCTAGACATAGTTTCACTTCAAATATTACATTACAGTTTCACTCAAAGCATCATTCAGTCAATATCTGCTGTCGCCTTTAGTGTTAAAATGCAATCAATAGGTTTTACACCTTTTAAGGGACTAATCACAATACTCACTGTGGTTCTGATTTCATATTATTTGCCAAATATGCTCTAAAACCTCACAACCTGGATTAGTTTCAAGTGTATTATGCATTAAAGCCTTCCCCATTCAACAAAGCTGCTTGGAACCGAGTGGCTTTGCACATTACAAAAGACTCTATCCTATATCCTAAATTTAATCAGCCTAATTAGAATGGATAATTAGCACTTACTATAGTTATGCGGTGCCTCTCGACGGAGTGGGAGCCCTTCATTCTAGAATTGGCGATCTGAATGGCATTGAAACTGACAATCGAGTCCGTTTTTGTGATGCTGACAGCTCATTGATCGGCTGGCACAAGCCGATGACCAGAGGAGCGTGAAAACATTTCCGACATCTGTTGTTAGATGGGAGTCCGAGGGTAGAGATGGATGCTGTGAGCTTTCTCCCCCTCTCTTGATCTCGATCCCTATCTCTCTCTCTCTCTCTCTCTCTCTCTCATTGGGTACCACAAAAAGGAATAGTCATCACTCCAGGACTAACTAGAGGTGAGACTGTGTAATCAGGCAGGTAAGATCTGCTCACTTATGTTATTCCCATTTTCTACCCATATAACAGAGCTGACAATTAGGAGGCTTTATAGCTCTATCACACTATTTCTAACTTTAATAATGCTAAACCTCATTTACAGAGCACATTTAATAAAAAATGGTAGCTCAAAGTGCTTTGAGTATACAAAAAGAAAACAATATTCCACTTTAGATATACAACTACACAATTTCAGTTGTAAATTGGATTTAAAACATTGCGTGACGTCAATTAGTGACAGGCAGCAATGTGGCATGCTGTAATTGATCAAACTATTTGAATAAGCATTTTTCTTATTCTTGTATATCTATTATGTATGCCATTTATATGACCTTGTATTAATCGAGAGACTACATAGAAATGTTGTACTTTTAAAAATGTATGTCACACCGCAGGACTATGTACTATAAAAAGCTAAATATGAAAATACAAATGTGATAAACTGACCAGTAACAGAACCTATGCATTTTGTAAATATTTATACAACTTAATATAACTTTAAAATCTTGACATAAGAAAGAAAGTTCATGTCCATGTAGTTTGTAAACTACGATACTCTTCTTGTTATGAAAGTGATTAAATGTAGTGGCAGTAACTTATTATCAATTTCTGTAAAGTTTGAAAAGTTGTTAAATTTGTCTTTCCTTTGGCCAAAAAAAAAAAAAAGTGGCAAATAGAATGGAATGCAACAGTGCGGCACAAATGTTTACATTTTATCAGTATAGTGGAAATACTGTTACACTGTGTAACTGTAGTGTAAAAATTGTAATATTGTATCACTGTAGTGGAAATATGGTTAAACTGTATCTTTGCAGCTGAAATATTTTTAAATGGTATCATGCAGCACAAACATAATTATAATATTGCTAGCGCTCTATCAGTGTAGTGGAAATTGTAGCGGAATAACTGTTAATGTATCACTGTAGCAGAAATACAGTTACACTATCTTTGCAACTGAAATAGTGCTACACTTCATTACTGTAGTGGAAATACGGTTACACTATCTTTGCAGCTGAAATATTGTTACACTATCATGTAGCACCAATATAATTGTAATATTGTTAGTGCTGTATCAGTGTAGCAGGATAATAGTTACATTGTATCACTTTAGTGGAAGTACGGTTACACTTTTTCATATAGCACAAATACAGCCTAGTTGTAATACTGTTAGTGATGTATCAGTAAAGAGGGAATCGTAGCGAAAATATGGTTAGATTGTATCTTTGCAACTGAAAATACTGTTACACTACATCACTGTCGTGAATATAATGTTACATTGTATCACTGCAGTGGATCTACGATTACAGTGCATCTTTACACCTGAAACGTTGCTACACTGTTTTATAGGGCAAATATAGTTGTTAGAGCTGTATCAGTGTAGTGGAAACTGTAGCGGAATAATTGTTACATTGTATCACTGTAGCGAAAATACTGTTACACTGTACCTTTGCAGCTGAAATATTGTTACAATTTATCATGTAGCATAAATATAGTTGTATTGTTAGTGCTGTATCATTGCAGTGGAAATACAGTTACACTGTATTTTTGCAAAGGTACTGTATTATGTAGAGCAAATGTAATGTTAGCCAGCTGGTACGTGATAACTGTGCAGTGAGTAAACCTCACTCCCATGCCGAAGATCGGCAGTTTCGAACCCCGCTCGGGGCGGGATGAGAAAGACACTGGTGCCGTGACCCGGATGAGAGTGAGGTTTAAGGGAGTGTGTGTAACGGTAGTCGGCTAGTATGTGTGCAGTGTGTAAACCTCACTTGCTTTGCCTTAAAAGACACGCTAGAGGCCATGGCTTTTATAGCTTCTTTGCTAACACGGATCCCCGGTTCGAATCCCGCTTGGTGACACAATATAGTTGTAATTTTGCTAGCACTATATTAGTGTAGCGGGAATTGTTACTGTGTGTAGCGTAAACACCTTTTCAGTGTATTATAAATGATCCACACTGTATTGTTGCAACAGAAACATTGCTACAATGCATCATTTTAACAGGAAGTCGAGCAATGGGGACTTGACAGTTATTTGGGAGTCAGCCCGTAACACGCCCCGATGTTTCTTCTTTTTACACCCACTTTACGACTTCCAACAGATCAGATAATATGCCTGTACAGCAGTATAAAACAGAGGCTCCACAACTGAGGAGGACGCCACATTTGTGGGAATCACACATTCATAACCCTGTTAATTGTTTGCACAGTGCTATATGTAGTGTGAATTTGCATGCTATAAAGTTTAAAAGTGTATTTACAGTAATTAAATGTAATGCTTTGAAATATAAAAAAAGTTAAAAGAGCTGTCACCAGTGACACACACACACACACACATTATCAAAAGCCATATGAATTAAAAGGCTTCCGTATACTTACGTTTTCTGTATCCCTTTCATTGACAGTAGGTAGTGGTGTTCTAGTTGACATTTTAATGTCTTTATCTCCAAAGTGGATCTTGCAGTCCAAGTCTGTCTGATCGCAAGTGTTTATTTCGCAGGGTGGACAGCTGCCGTGCACGAGCTGATGAAGACCATGGATTCGATCGGCATCAACTTCGTCCCGGTGCCAAATTCCAGCACAAATGCATACACCTCGGATCCCAATTAATACAAAAATTCATCCAAACACATAACAGCACAACAGGTCATCGGTGACCCAAATAAGCAACTTTCCACAAAGATCTGGCAACCAACAAGTCATAACCAATACACTGAAAAAAGTGCCTATTGTAATACAACAGAAACTCAAGCACAAACAGTTCCCAGGCCCCTCGAAACTGCACACAGCGTTCAGACAAGGAAAAGGGGAGGGGGAGTCCGCTAAAAACCTGTTCTGGATCTTGATGCGGCTTTTTCAATATTCAACGCTCAAAGTCCCACATGAGAAGCATGGGCCCCAGACAATCTGCTCTAAATCACTCCAGGTTGATTAAATTCCTCCCATCCCGAACGTGTGGGTTTTGCCAGCCCAGATATAGCCAAGTCCAAGATGGCTGCGTGCTGGCTGATAGTGCCAAACCAAACCCAGCGCAGCTCAGCCGGAGGAAGTGAGGACAGAGGCGGCTGTACAAGCTCATTGGCCGGAGCGGCGCTGTTTGTTGTTGCTGGGGTGATTACGAGGGAGAAAATGCACCTGTCGCACGAAACCCGGCAAAATAACTCAATGGTACCTGAATGGTTCATGGTCAGATTGCCCATCTTAAAAAAAAGTCCATAACCATAGGCATGTGAAAATGTGAAAAAAGCATTTTTTTTTATTTTTATTTTTTGTAAAAGTGGAGACTATGTATTTTCTAGCAAATTATTAATAGAATATTCATAATACAATTTAAATACTTTGGAAATACTCTTCTTAACCCTCCAATGGTCTTCGTAAATGAGCCCTACCTCTGGTCCTTCTGGTCATTTTTGGCCGGAAAGAAGGTGTAACTTTTTTTTATTTTATTTTTTATTTATTTATTTATGATGATGATAATGATACCATTTCTTCTTCCCTGAAGTAATACAAATAAAATAATGTACTTCTTTTAGGATTTTGTGTTATTTTGATCTCATTTACATTATATTTCTGACTTTTACATTAATCTGTATATGCAAATAAGCAAATTTATTCAACTTTAGTACAGTAAAAACCTACACTTCTATAAGTTGAAACATGAAGAACATGTGTGATATATTGGAGGCAGATTGCTGCCATCTGGTGAACAAAATATAAATAACATGATTTGAATATTATGTTGTGACAATAATAGCCAGTAGATGGCTGCAGTGTTCTATGCAGCGACCTATTGTGTTGTCTGATTGTTTGTTGTAACCTAATTTTTATTTGATCACAAGTATGCATTTGGATATATATTTAGACATGATCTAACTATTATTTTTCAAAGTTTAGCATTTTAAAATTGATTTGAAGTGCCAGTTTTTGCAGTTAACAGAAATGTACTGCAAAATTGTGAAAATTCAATGAGTACAAAACATTTTGCAATTTCAAACTTTCTTTAGAAATAAAATATTTTGCAAAAATGTTCAAGTCAGTGAGGTGAACAGCAATAATGAATAATAATAAATGCATAAAAAGAACAAACAGTGAACAATAAAAAACATAAGGAACAGTAAAGAATGATGCAATTCCTTCATGCATCAGTGGCAGTGTGTAGTTATGATGGCATGTACATTGCAAACACTTGTTTAGCATTTTTTGCACATGGTTGTTTTAATCCATGCTGGTTTTAATGTTTCTTGGGAGACAGTCTGCACACCATTATTTCTGTGTGTGTGTGTGTGTGTGTGTGTGTGTGTGTGTGTGCGCGCGCATGTGTGTTCTGCATTGTGTGTGTGTTATTGTCTCACACCCTCATTTCTGAGTGTGTGTTTAGCATTGTGGCTGATTTATTGGTTTTATTTGACAAATTTAAAAAAAATGCTCTGATATAGCCTCACTATTTGATTTTTTTGTGTTTGTGTAAGTGTGTGTGTTTAGCACTCACTAAATGTTTTATAGTCTCACTATAGTCTTTAATTTCTATGTGTGTTTTTTCTGCATTGTGGCTGATTTATTGATTGTATTTGACAGATCCCAAAAAATTGCTCTGTGTTTTGGTCTTTCTCATTCATTTTCAAAGGTCAGTCAATTTTGACTTATCAAATCATGGCCAATTTTTTGTATGTTCAGATGGCAAGTGGAGGAAAAGTCACCAAGTCTTGTACCGCTCAGATAAAAGAAAACAGTATGTCTTGGATTATATCAAAGACTGTTTTTACCATGTATTTTTGGGCATGATACCATGGTAATACCATGTTTTTTAACATGTAACATGGCAATACTAAAGTTTTGACACAGTTGTTGCTTTACTAGAAACATCAAGATCATGTGTGAAATTCCAAGAGAACACACAAAGTCACCAAGATATATGCCATGAATGACAGTTACATAAATGTAAATATGCACCATAATATTAACACATATTCTGTTGGAATACCAATTAAATATCATGGTTGCTCACATGAATACGGTAATTTTTAAGTACCATATATACAGTATATTAAAATGACTTTAACAATTCCATTTTTATATTTGTATGTTTTGAATTATCTATCTATCTATCTGTCTATCTATCTATCTATCTATCTATCTATCTATCTATCTATCTATCTATCTATCTATCTATCTATCTAACTATCTATCTATCTATCTGTCTGTCTGTCTGTCTGCCTGTCTGCCTGCCTGCCTGTCTGTCTGTGGTCTCTTTTGAACATTAACATTGACTGAGAGTTGATTTGCTGAGAAAGACAAAAGATGGACAATTTTGTGCTAAGCTATTGTTTTTAGCAGATTTATACAGTGTAGGAAAATTTATTTTGACCACTTTCAGCTCTCTTCAAAGTGCACATCAAGAGTTCAAGCAACTCCTTCACATGATCATTGAACAAGCACATGAGTTCTCACATAAACATCTTCCAGTGACCTGAATGTGCAAGCTTAACCCTCTCCAGCACAATTACTGTAATACAGGAACTAGTGTGTCACTACTTAATGTGACTGAAATAATGATTTACTGGCAGAAGGAGGACTCACCAAAAATAACACAGGGATTACTGTTTTTCTCAATCACTTTTGCTCATTTTTTTTTTTAAACAGTCTTAACATTCCCTAATCTGTAAGTGTCATTGTCACAACAGTTTTATGGGACATCACAACTCTATTGCATGTCTGCAAAATGTAGTAACTCACCCAAAACACTTAATTCATGCTTCAAAACCTGGCTTTGTGTCAGTAAATTGGCCAATGCCACCAAACCGTACTGGTCAAAATGTTTAGATGTTTTTTTCACCATGGCAGTCAACCCTGGAAATGTCTGTTATATACAAATTTAATTTTTGTTCTACTTTTTAGTTGACACTGACTGCTTACTGTACTATACAAGAATGTCAGTTTTGTCTAGCTGAATGCTATTGTGTATCACATTGAGCTTTTAAGATACCTATTTCAACAGCAGGTAAAAGTTTACTGGGAAAAGTCAATACTGTACAATACTGTAGTACATAGAAAAGGGATATGCACATTTGTATGTATACAGTAAATGTATTTTTGTAGCAATGTGTTACATGTAAACAGAAAATTCACATTTGCATGTCCATTTTTACACATTTCTTACATGTAAAGTCATCTATAGTGAACATAAAAAAAAAAAAAAAAAAATGCAACAATGAAAAACATTCCATGTCATAGATATTTATGGAATATACATGTATGTCTGACAGATTTTGATAATTAAATGGATAATTTTGTATGTGATGGCTCACATGATGATGTTTAGAAGTTGTGAAGAGTATGACAATTTCACTGAGAATCAGCTCATCAGTTTTGATCAGCAAGCCATGTACATTTAGTTATTGTGCAAATTGAAGACAATTTTACTTACTATTGTAGGCAATTTGCTTAAATGAATAAGAAATTCAAATCTGGTGTGAACAAGAAACTAATTGTTCAGAGACTTGAACTTAATGTTTTGAAAAACAAATAATTCTCATTCGAGAATTGAGCCAAAGTGATTAAGAAAAACTGTAATAAGCCAAGACCCAAGCTTTGATCAGAAATTCCCTATGAAGGATCATTTGAGGTAATATACATTCTTAAAACCCACAAAAGAAAAGAAAATTAAACACTTGCAAAGAATGTGTTTGCTTTAGTTAAGTTTTTTGACAATGCTGTAATGAATCTGCATTCAGAAAAGATTCATCTAATCTATACGTTCAACAAAATATTATTAGAACTTTGAAAAGTATCTTGATTATCATTTTCTCCCCTTTCATGATTAGCCAATGCCCTCTAATGGTCATATTTTGTCATTAGTTTTTGAGACTACATTATGAAAATCGTGCAATGTGAGGTATTTATACAGGAGCTTTATATACATCATGGGAGGAAGAGCATCATCAAAAAGAATCAGTTACATAATAGCATAATTAAAGGGAATAATAATATAAAGTAATTATAATATAATCAAAGGGAATCAGAGAAAGAATGCAGTTTCAATTCAGGTGTCACCAAAACTTCTCTAAGATAAAAGAATAATTATACCAAGATGGGTGAAACATTGAGGTGCATAAATTATGATCTACAATTCCATGCCCTTTTGATGTCTTAATGTTATTTAGATGTTACTTATTCATTTGTGTTGTTTTTTTTATTTATTTTTGAATGACACATTACTGTACCTATGGGTATATGAATGGCATGAAGTTGTCAGATAAAGAAATTCAATCTTTCATTAATGTCCTAAAAGGAAGATTCCGCATTCAATACAAATTAAGCTGAATCGACAGCATTTGTGGCATCAAACTGATTACCACAAAAAATTATTTTGACTCATTCCCCTCCTTTTCTTCAAAAAAGGCAAAAATCAAGGTTACAGTAAGGCACTTACAATGGTGCATGGGGCCAATATTTGGGGGGGTTTAAAGGCAGAAATTTCAAAGTTGTGTTAAAAGTTGTGTATTATTTGAGCTGTAAAGTTGTTTTAAGGTTTGCTGACTTCACACTGTCATGGCAACGAAGTTGTAAAATTGGGTATGACTTTACACGTAGGTGTAACACAAGGTTAGTAAGTGATTTTAACATACTAAAATCATGTTTGCATGCATATTGTCTATGTCTTGTGGCTATACTTTTGAAAAAGTGAGTATTTTAATGTAAAAAAAATTGGCCCCATTCACTTCCATTGTAAGTGCCTCACTCACTGTAACCCAGATTTCTGCTTTTTTAAAGAAAAGGAGGGGCAAGTCAGAATTACTTTTTGTGGTAATCAATATTATACCACAAATGCTATCGCTTTTAAAGGTACCTCTGAAAATGTATTAATTGCTATTTTTCAACACATTAGAGCCCACATAAAACATTTCCATTGTTTTCTTTTTTTCTTTTCTTTTCGTAAAATATTGCTTTTATTTTCAATTTTATAGCTTCAAGAAATCTTGAAAATAACATTGAAAATAAAGGAGCTTTTGTCTTGAGGTCAGCTACCCTCTCAAAAAATGCTGCCTTTTTCCTTTTAGATAAATATTGTGAGTTGATGGCAGACTTTATGTACAAAGACACATGTCCTCATTTTCAAAATGAATATTCTCTTTTTACAAAACTTTGACCGACTGCGCTCTTTGCTCCTCTCCCAAGCCTCAAAACCTCCCCCATGATACAAAAACCTTTTTAGGGTTAAGACAATTATAATGCTTTTCAATTGGTAAAATTTTATTTTCATTTTAAAATGTGTTAATTTATGCGTACAGCAGTGCAAATATGCAGGATTTTTCCCATAAAAGCACAGCAAATGTTTAAGGCTCAAAACTGTCCATCAGATGATACTGTTACAGCTAAAGATCAACCAAGTTTCATTGAGGACCCTGTGGTTACCCCCTCTAAACAGAGTTTAACTTACTAAAAAAAAAAAAAAAAAATCTCTTGACATCACAGTGCATTTGAAACAGGTCTCAACATGACAAACACTTAATAGTCACAGCATATCACAAAACTACAGCATACAAACTGTATGCATATTGGTAAGTGACATTGTAATGCAGTATTGCACTGAACAGTGGATAAACAGCATGCATTTAACTATTTTATTTATTACAATCTCTTCCAGTCTAGACTGTAACTGCTTGTTTTAAATGTGTGAAAATTATAGGCCTAAACATTTACAAACATTAAAAAAAAAGTCTTGAGGGCTCATAATAACGGTAGTTATTTAGCAAATAAACCAGGGAGAACACGTATGACAAACTCTATCTCAAACAGGTAGGACTGGCTTTGCGATTTAACCAAAACAGACATAGGTTAAACACAACTGTGTTTAAACATACTGTAAGCTCTTTCCCTGAACTTCACTCAGAAGTGACTCATAACACCCAACGACTCACTTTTTGTATGGCATTATGCTGACATGTGCCTGTTAATGTGTGCTTTTAAAGCAAAATCTTGGGGAAAAGGTGTGCAACACTATGTGATATTCCCTTGAGAGTCTCTAGAAAGCTGTTCATTTTGTGCTTAATACCTCTGATAGCATACATATCATAGTTTCAATTCTTTATAATGATTCCTGTGATCATTTCATCTGGGGATGTGGCCAACCTGACAATGTTAATTTAATCATTTAATGTATTCATTTTAATGTTATTATTAGAATTTGATGTCATATTAAATGAAATATGGTGATGAAAACATGATAGTAGTAATATTTCATAATAATTATAATTTTTATTCATATCATTATTTTATTTTTCTTATATACCATACATATCACAGCTTTAAGTCTTCATAAAGTTTCCTTTTGGAGTGTGACCCACTTGACAAAATTAATTTAATTAATTTAGTTAATTCATTTTTATATTATTATTATTAGAATTTAATGCCATATTAGTATGAAATATGATAATGGAAAATATGACAATATTAATATCAATGTGTATTATTTTTATACATTATACAACATACATATCACATACATATAACAACTTTAAGTCTTCATAATGTTTCCTTTTGGTGCACACCAACCTGACAATGTTAAATTAATTTAATGTATCCATTTTATTAGAATTGAATGTCAAATTAGTATGAAATTTGATAACGGAAAATATTATAATATTAATATGCAATATTAATATGAAATAATAATAATAATTATTAATATGATCATTGTTTTATTGTTATACACCATACATATCACAGCTTTAAGTCTTCATAATTTTTCCTTTTGGGGTGTGGCCAACCTCACAATACTAATTTAATTTAATTTAATTTAATTTAATTTAATTTAATTTAATTCTTGTTATTTAATTTAATATTATTAGAATAAGAGTGATTATGGAAAATTTTATAATATGAATATGTAATAATAATAATAATAATAATAATAATAATAATAATAATATACCATACATATCACAGCTTTAAGTCTTCAAAATTTTTCTTTTTGGGGTGTGGCCAACCTCACAATTTTAATTTAATATTATTAGAATTAGAATGATTATGGAAAATGTTATAATATTAATATGTAATAATAATAATAATAATAATAATAATAATAATAATAATAATATACCATACATATCACAGCTTTAAATCTTCATAATGTTTCCTTTGGGTGTGGCCTGACAATATTAATTACATTTATAAATGTAGGCTATTTATCCTTGAATGTATTCATTATAATATTATTGTTTGAATTTCATTTTTGTATTATTACAAGGTACTGGCAAATATTATAATATTAATATATTATTATTGTTATTATTAATAAACATAATAACACTTCACAGAGTATTACAATTTCATTTTGTGTTATTTTGAAATGAAATATTAATAATATGTTTTTTTTTTGTTTTTTTTAATGGGATAAAAATAATATGTTTCTTAAGGAATTTACACTGCAAAAGCCTAATGTTCTAAATGCCAAAACCTCTTACGTAATTTGTTCTGGGTCTCACGAAGATATTAAAACCTGTACTGTAAAATATTTCAAGTTGGTTAAACTTAGAAACGTAAGTTCGCCTGCTGCCTTAAAGACGTGAGTAAACTCAGCTTGAAGATAGTCTTTGTTTCAACTCAAATAGTTATGTTTTACAAGTTGTTTAACTAATGATCATTTGTTGTTTCAACTTGATACTCAGAGTTAAAGCAACTTACTATATTACATTATCAATTCAAGAAAACTCACTTTATCTTGTCAAATAAACATACAATTCCTCACTATTTCAACTCAAACTTTCAAGTCAAGATAACTTAAACTATATTCATATCAATTGGCATTTTAAATTAAGAGCACTAATGTTTTTAAATTGTTTCTTACATTTATTTATCATGGCTAATAACAGCAAGTTTGCCAGTTTCCTTATTTACACTGAATGAACTTCCAACTTACCTGCTCAAAAATATAAATGTATTTTAACAAGAACAATATTATACACAAGCTTTAACATTGGCTTGGGAATTCATTCCTAGTAGGACAACAGTTTCTAATAAAGACTGGTTGTAAAAATATCCATTTCATCAAAATAATATCCAGGTTTCTCCAATGTTTTGCAGAACTGGCGCAGTGGCATTTGCAGAGCAAGGTCAATGTGCTGAACTTTTCACCATGCAAGAAAGTGGCAACATTATTACATTTTATCAACACAATACAACCCCTTCCCTTTTTTCAACTTATAACTTACAGTCATGAGTTAAATGAACTTTGAAAACCCAGACAAAACTCACAAGTAGTCAAGACAATGGATTACTTTAAGTTACATTTTTTAAAACTTATAAACTTGAGTACAATATCCAAAATTTCTCATGACAATTGGAGTTAAAGATAAGAAATAAGTTAACATAGCTTGGGGCTATCATGTTTTACAATGTGGAGGGGAGGCCCTTGTTAGCTGCTCACTTGTTATGACACAATAATCGAGCAAAGTTCATTTATAAGTGATCTGCCATCTTCCGCTGCAACAGGTGAGGGCTGAGACGCTCGACTCTCCAACTTCTCCAGACGTCTTTATACTTCTCCACAGTCCTAAAAGTGCTCTAATCATGGCCACAAACGTCCAAAAGAACATATATGAACAAACAGATGAGGGAAACATATACGAGCAGCCGTATGAGAACGCCAACAGCACCACAGATCCCAAATATGAGAATCAAATTAAGCTTCAGGAGAGTAAAACGGAACCGAGCTACAGCGTGATCCAGCGGCCGTCTCCAGACTACATGAACACAAAAGGAGCCACTCAAGAGGAGGAACCGCACTCTTCACTCTCAAGTGAACAAGGAGAGAAAACTGACAGACAGATGGAGGTGGTGGAGGTGTCTCAGCAGAATGGAGATGGAAACGGGTCCAGATGGCCTTCATGCGCTTCAGAGGACACTGGAGACCCTTGCAATGACCCGCCCTCGTTGCTGCACGACGATCTGCTCATGGCATACAGTCTCCCTGAAGATTCATCTCCAGAACCTGAGGAGGTAGTTGACTACAGCCTGAAAAACGTGGAGAACAGTTCTGTGGAGGAGACCACGACAGTTATCGACCCAGATCAGCCCGACATTGCGCTTTTTGTCAAGGTAAGGGGGCTTTATTTATGATACGGAGAAAAGAAACTGTGCTTTTTTTGTTGTTGTTGTTGTTTGTTTAATTAAATAATGAGAAAAAGGGAAAAAAGAAGTTAGGAATTGCATTGTACAGTCTGAAGGTCAGATGGGTGTGGTCTGTGTGATAGCCCTCATATTTCTGCTTACCTTTGGCCTTTGGAGAGAATGTGAGGACAATCTGAGAATTCATTCTCAAACCTCTGTTGACTAGTAGGTCAGGGGTTCCCAAACTTTCAAACATTCTAATTTTATAATAAACAAACAAAAATGATAATCTATATTATATTATGTATATTTAGATTACAAAGTCAAGTATGATAGGCTTTGTTAAAAAGCATATTATTTTATGTACAATAATTTTTTATGAGAAATAAAATGAAAAATGTATGTTTGTAATTAAATATCTTATAATATAATCTAAATTAAACTTTAAAAAAATATACACTAATAATATTTTATTTGCCATAAAAATATAACAGGAATACAAAATTAAATTAAAACATATTATATATATATATATATATATATATATATATATATATATATATATATATATATATATATAAATCAGAAAAAAAGAAACGTCCTCTCACTTTCAACTGCTTTTATTTTCAGCAAACTTAACATGTGTAAATATTTCTATGAACATAAAAAGATTCAACAACTAAGACATAAACCGAACAAGTTTCACAGACATGTGATTAACAGAAATGGAATAATGTGTCCCTGAACAAAAGTAACAGTCAGTATCTGGTGTGGCCACCAGCTGCATTAAGTACTGCAGTGCATCTCCTCCTCATGGACTGCACCAGATTTGCCAGTTCTTGCTGTGAGATGTTACCCCACTCTTCCACCAAGGCACTTGCAAGTTCCCGGACATTTCTGGGGGGAATGGCCCTAGCCCTCACCCTCCGATCCAACAGGTCCCAGACGTGCTCAATGGGATTGAGATCCGGGCTCTTCGCTGGCCATGGCAGAACACTGACATTCCTGTCTTGCAGGAAATCACGCACAGAACGAGCAGTATGGCTGGTGGCATTGTCATGCTGGAGGGTCATGTCAGGATGAGCCTGCAGGAAGGGTACCACATGAGGGAGGAGGATGTCTTCCCTGTAACGCACAGCAGTGAGATTGCCTGCAGTGACAACAAGCTCAGTCCAATGATGCTGTGACACACCGCCCCAGACCATGACGTACCCTCCACCTCCAAATCGATCCCGCTCCAGAATACAGGCCTCGGTGTAACGCTCATTCCTTTGACAATAAACATGAGTCCAACCATCATCCCTGGTGAGACAAAACCATGACTCGTCAGTGAAGAGCACTTTTTGCCAGTCCTGTCTGGTCCAGTGAAGGTGGGTTTGTGCCCATAGGCGACGTTGTTGCCGGTGATGTCTGGTAAGGACCTGCCTTACAACAGGCCTACAAGCCCTCAGTCCAGCCTCTCTCAGCCTATTGTGGACAGTCTGAGCACTGATGGAGGGATTGTGCATTCCTGGTGTAACTCGGGCAGTTGTTGTTGCCATCCTGTACCTGTCCCGCAGGTGTGATATTCGGATGTACCGATCCTGTGCAGGTGCTGTTACATGTGGTCTGCCACTGGGAGGACGATCTGCTGTCCTTCCTGTCTCCCTGTAGCACTGTCTTAGCCGTCTCACAGTATGGACATTGCAATTTATTGCCCTGGCCACATCTGCAGTCCTCATACCTCTATGCAGCATGCCTAAGGCACATTCTCGCAGGGACCCTGGGCATCTTTCTTTTGGTGTCAGTAGAAAGGTCTCTTTAGTGTCCTAAGTTTTTATAACTATGACCTTAATTGCCTACCATCTGTAAGCTGCTAGTGTCTAAACAACCGTTCCACAGGTGCATTTTTCACAGGTTTCATTAATTGTTTATGGTTCTTTGAACAAGCATGGAGAACATTGTTAAAACCCTTTACAATAAAGATCTGTAAAGTTATTTGGATTTTTACAAAATTATCTTTAAAATACAGTGTCCTGAAAAAGGGACGTTTCTTTTTTTGCTGAGTTTATATACACTGGCAGCCAAAAGTTTGGAAAAATGTACAGATTTTGCTCTTATGGAAAGAAATAAGTACTTTTATGTGGCATGAAGTGGCATTCAACTGATCACAACGTATAGTCAGGACATTAATAACATTAAAAATTACTATTACAATTTGAAAAAAATGTTCAGAACTTCTTAAACTACTTCAAAGAGTTCTCATCAAAAAATCCTCCATGTGCAGCAATGACAGCTTTGCAGATCCTTGGCATTCTAGCTGTCAGTTTGTCCAGATACTCAGGTGACATTTCACCCCACACTTCCTGTAGCACTTACCATAGATGTGGCTGTCTTGTCGGGAACTTCTCACGCACCTTACAGTCTAGCTGATCCCACAAAAGCCCAATGGGGTTAAGATCCAGAACACTCTTTTCCAATTATCTGTTGCCCAATGTGTGTGTTTCTTTGCCCACTCTAACCTTTTCTTTTTGTTTTTCTGTTTCAAAAGTGGCTTTTTCTTTGCCATTCTTCCCATAAGGCCTGCACCCCTGAGTCTTCGCTTTATTGTTGTCAATGAAGCTGTCAGCTGAGGACATGTGAGGCGTCTATTTCTCAAACTAGAGACTCTGATGTACTTATCCTCTTGTTTAGTTGTATATCTGGTCTTCCACATCTCTTTCTGTCCTTGTTAGAGCCAGTTGTCCTTTATCTTTGAAGACTGTAGTGTACACCTTTGTATGAAATCTTTAGTTTTTTTTGGCAGTTTCAAGCACTGTATAGCCTTCATTCCTCAAAACAATGATTGACTGATGAGTTTCTAGAGAAACTGTTTCTTCTTTTGCCATTTTTGACCTAATATTGACCTTAAGACATGCCAGTCTATTGCATACTGTGGCAACTCAAAAACAAACACAAAGACAACGTTAAGCTTCATTTAACAAACCAAATAGCTTTCAGCTGTGTTTGATATAATGGCAAGTGATTTTCTAATACCGAATTAGCAATTTAGCATGATTACTCAAGGATAAGGTGTTGGAGCGATGGCTGCTGGAAATGGAGCCTGTCTAGATTTGATCAAAAATGACTTTTTTCAAATAGTGATGGTGCTGTTTTTTACATCAGTAATGTCCTGACTATACTTTGTGATCAGCTGAATGCCACTTTGGTGAATTAAAGTACCGATTTCCTTCTGAATCAGCAAAATCTGTACATTATTCCAAACTTTTGGCCGCCAGTGTATATGAAGTGATTGCATCAGTGACAGTGAGTCTCCATTCACTTCCACTGGAAGGATGAAAGTGACAGTCAGTTTTCAAAAGGAGGCTGCGTAAGCTGAATAATCATTAACCTGGGGGTCTGTACAGTCATGGAAACCAAGGTGAACTCCAGACCTGAGTAAATTAACCCACGGGTGCTCTTTGCTTTATGATACAAGAACACTTTAGTCTGTTTACATGACAGGGTCACTCAGCTGATTGAGCAACTGTGATTGTATTAATAAATGTGAGCTCGCTGGAGGCCCAAGTTCATGTTACATTCCATTAATCCAACTGGAAGGATCTGGAATACGAACGCACAACCTTTAAGTTACCAGCCCAAATCTTCCCTTGCGTTTATTTTTAAACTGAAATTTCCACTAGCTAAAGCTAAACATAATGTCGCATTACATGCATTAGTGAACAGAGCATAATAAAACAAATTCAGTTCTTAAGAAAACTTCAGGAACAATTAAAACATTTCATAATATTTTTATGACCACATAGTCATAAATTCATAAGCAGCAATAAAAGAACTTGTTGTTTTGGAGCGATACAATGCCAGGCTACTTTCGTCATGAAGCCAGCGAAAGAACACACATAAATGATTGCAAACAAAAATCCCATTTGTCCGTATTATACAACATTTGTAAAAATATATACTGACCTTGGTTATATTATAAATGATATCCTTTTAGCAATCATCTGCTCTTAGGCTACCACAATCACATTCATATAACTTTATAAGGTTATGTTTAAAGTTTACATAGCCATTACATGATGCTGCAAATGTTAGTATTTACTGATACTGTTTTCATTAGATTTAAATTCAATATTTTCATAATCAACATGTACATTTACTTTATCTAAATATACAGTATGTCTACACTAGTCATCGTCTTAACACTTATTATTCTTTTAATATTCAGTCACTTTCAACAGAGAGCACAAAATTATCAAAAAGGATGAAAACAATTCATATCAATAGCATATTGTAATGTGTTCTGCATCTCACAGAAACTCCTGTTAAGCTATAATTGATATAAAATAAAATAGAGGCAAGAGGTGATTCCGGAATATTAGTGGTCATTCCAGTCCTTTAAATAGCATGCAATATCAGTACTGTTTTAATCAGATAATCAGTCCTTCCCACATAATTGCTGATTTGATTAAACTAAAAGATTCCTCAATTGTGACATTTAAAGCAAAAGATTATTTATAACTTAAATACAGAAACATGTCTGAGAATCTATTGCACAATCAGTCAGTCAGTCATGGAATACCTTTTAGGAACTCAATAAAATGTTTTAATATACAGTGCATATTAAATTATTTTAATACACAATGTGAATGATTTGTTGTCCTGGTAAATTATTTGTCAAGACATTTGGACCCTAAACTTTTAAAAACCCTTTTAAATTCATACCCAAAGGTTGGAGATTCAAACACTGCAAGGGTTCATCTACTGTTGCCATTTTGTCCTTGATCAATACATTTCACCTCATGTTACTTCAGGGGACTTATCCCTGTAATTATGTAATAACAATAATAATAATAATAATAATAATAATATAATAATAGGGATTATTAATTAGAGATAAGACATTAAAGCAGTGGTTCTCAACCTTTTTTTGATGAATGCACCCCTACTTCATTCCCTTACCCCATGCTAATCCCTTGTTAATAAATTCAGCCGGCTTACGCGTCATGAATGTGAGACCAAACCTTGTGTTTCTTAAATTTAAGCAGATGGAAGGTTATATCTGGGGCCTATAAAATGAAAACGTGAAGACAGAAACTAATAATAAAAGTGGTATCGTTATTATATTTCAAAAATAAGTGAAAAGACCAATAATATTGCATATTTTGTCCCACTGGAATGCTCATTCTACATTACAGCATTGAGTTTGAGTTGGATGTAGATGTAAATTTACTCGTATCAACAACAGTAAGGTTATATAACATCCATAAAAGTTAAAAGTTAACCTAATTTATGTGACTAAATTATGTGTATTTTGCATTTGCCCTTATTTAGTTTTATAGTTTTAAGTGTGGTGTTTACGGTACAAATGCATACCGACCCGTATAATGGAGTCTAGATAAACATTTGAATGCAAACATGAACTTGATGATAGATTTTATTAACATGACTGATAGACGCCCCCCATATGTAACCTAACGCCCCCCCTCTCTACTAATTTGCTCTCAGCGCCCCCTGGCATCCTTTGAGCACCCACTAGGGGGGCAGTACCGCCCCTGTTGAGAACCCCTGCATTAAAGGAATGGAAGTCCTGCCTTACAGTTAAAAAGGGCTAATCATCTTTTTGAAAAAGGAGTTTTCAGTCTTTCTCAATTCAGGTAAAATGCTTGCTATACTTGCTTGGTTATTGCTCAGACAAAAAAGTAGCTGCCTAGGGGGCATTACAAAGATGGTCACGAGTGAACTGGCTTGCACTAAAGGGCTGAAGAACTGATAATGTAATAAGAACTTTTTAAGCTCCAAAGAGCCATATCACCAATTTAGTGAAAATGGTGCTGCAAAGAACCATTGAAGAACCTTGTGTGCTTAAATTAAGACATGGACATGGTGAATTTAACTTTACATATGAGCAAGATCTGCATCAGTTTCAAGAAATGATTGTTTGCAAAAATGTTCTCTCTCTTTCTAGATCTTTCATAATGTCAGTAACAATCATGCCATAATTCAGTCTCTATAAACTACAGTGGACTCAGTGGAATCAAGTATTATAAAAACGCCGCTGTGGCTCTGCCACACTCCAAGAAATGTATACAGTGTAGAAGTGAATTATTGACAGCAGTGATTACATTTATCCTGTTGGGAACTGAGCCATGAAGAAACGCTAATTGTCATTACTCTGCTATGGGAGTTTAAGACTTTAGTAATTGCATGATTTAAAAGTCAATATTCTCTCAGAATACACTATGAACTTCACCTTCTGACATTGTTTAATTCATTTCAATTAACCTAAAAGGGAAAGGCTCCCCTAAACTGATTGGAATAACTATAGAACCATTAAAACATTTTTAAGACATTAATTTAATAAAGCTCTGCAGTTTTGCTTGCCTCCCTGATATTAAAACCCCTGTGAATTGGCTTGAGAAGTGCATTTGTTCCTGTGTTGATGTATTACATACTGAAACAGGAAATAGGGGTTGGACATATCGGAGGGCCAGTACCTTTTTTAAATCACCAAAAGGCTTTAGTTTTATGTCACAGCCATGAATGTGATTTACCACTTGATATCGCACATCAAAGGCAGGTGGTAGTGGGGAGGGACATTCTCGAGAGCATTTGATTGGACAAAATGAGTGAGTGCAGTGCGAGTCCTCATTATTTTTGGTCCATATTCCCAAGATGAGAGAAACAATACATTTAGTAAAAATGTGTATATCTACTAAAAGTGAATTTTGTCAACTTTTAGGAGCACACTAGCATATAGATGACATCTAAGCTAACACACATGGAATAAAATCTATAAACTTTGAAATTTAGATTATACGGGGAGTTGCAACAACCCTGAAGCATTATTTGTTACTATGACTATTCAAGCAAATATTAAGCAGATTGTAGATATGGTTTTGGACTGTGCATTTCTTAAAGGTGCACTCAGTCATTGTTTCAAAGTGTAGTTTTGGACTTACACTGACACCTAGGGGCGTGGACTCAGCATCATTCAATCGCAATAGTTTTCAGTTACCTGTGTAATTGTGGAAATTCACTTTTCACAGTCAGCCATGAATAATTTAATTCCTCAGTGAAAGTGTCCAATAACAGGGTGGTTACTGAGATTAAGTGTATTCAGCTGGCCATGTGATTCTAACATGGCCGCCATCATGAGGAGACCCTCTTCATCTCGAATAAAACAGCTTTTATAAGGTTACAGATTTGACTGGTGTCTTCATCTCATGTGAGTGCTCATGATTTTATTTATGTTTCAAAAATACAATACATTTCTTTAGAAGTAAAACTTTTTAAATAAGGAAAAAATTACTAAGTGCACCTTTAAAAGCTTCTTAAAGGGACAATTCACCCAAAAATTAAAATTATGTCATCATCTCGCCCTCGTGCCGTACCAGATGTGTATCACTTTTTTTCTTCTGCTGAACACAAATTAAGATTTTTAAAAGAAAATTTCACCTCTGTTGGTCCTTACAATGCAAGTGAATGGTGACCAGAACTCAGAAGGTCCAAAAGGCAGTATAAAAGTAATCCATAAGACTCCAGTGGTTAAATCCAGATCTTCTAAAGTGAAATGATAGGTGTGGGTGAGAAACAGATCAATATTTAAGTAATTTTATTTTTTACTGTAAATCTACACTTTCAACATTCTGGTGTGGAAGTGATTTTCACTTTCACATTCAGCCACCTACTGGTTGGGACTGTTCAAAGGTGGAGACTGATAGTAAAAAGGACTTTAATATTGATCTGTTTCTCTCCCAAACCTATCGTATCGCTCCAGAAGATATGGATCGAACCACTGGAGTCATATGGATTACTTTTATGCCTCCTTTATGTCATTTTTGGACCTTCTGAGTTCTAGTCAGCATTCACTTGCATTGAGAGGACCAATAGAGATGAAAATTTATTTGACAAATCTTAATTTGTGTTCTGCAGAAGAAAGAAAGTCGTACACATCTGGGATGGCATGAGGGCAAGTAAATGATGAGAGAATTTTGGTTTTTGGGTTAACTATCCCTTTAAATAAGGGAATGGACTCTATGCACAGTCACTTCCGCATTTTGCCTCAGGGGGCACACTTACTTCTGGCACAGCGCCGGAAACTATTTCTTTCCACGCTGACTAATGCTCAGGGAAAAATTACTTTTCACATGTGTTATATACACAGATTATTCACAAGTTTCTGCGGATGACGTTGGAAAATATCCATCACACATTGAGACACGGAGCTGTTGCTCCATCCAGTAAAAGTAAGAAGGGGTTTAACAATGTGTATTTTAAGTTATCGACCAAAATGAGGGTGATTATTCACAAGCCATAGACCAGCACTGGCTTAGTAAGGTCCCTGCTCCTGTTTCCGACTGTATTACACATGTAATTATTTTGATTCATTTTGCTAGATAAAGTATAGCCCTGTGATATTATAAATTAATATAATATGACAATTGATGATACTCCAGCTTGACAGCAAATACTGGTGTGAATGATCATATATTTCTTAACATAGTGACTTTAACCATACAATTTGTCTAATAGTGGTCAATGTTAGTGTATTGTATTCTATTAATGTAGTATAATTTTCACTTTTAGCATAATTAACGTTAATAAAAATCGTGTCCCGTTTCTGAGAGATTTGTCATGTGCTTGTGCAGAGGTCTGCTGAACTGAAGAGAGCCCTGATGATGGACGAGTGCTTATGAGAAGTGAACATTTTATTCTCCTTTTTTCTTTTATTTGCAAAAAAAGGACAGTTAACAATGATGCAGTAATTTGACACAATAGCCTAAATATAGATTAAATTGTGTGTTAACACTTTACAATAAGGTTCCATTCGTTAACATGCTTTCATGTATTGGGTATCATGATCAAACGATTAACAATATATTTTTACAGTATTTATTAATCTTTGTCAATATTAGTTAATAAAAATGTAATTGTTCATTGTTAGTTCATGTTAGTTCATAGTGTTAACATATACAACTTTTGATTTTTAAAATCTATTAGTATGTTGAAATGAACATTAACTTAGATTAATAAATGCTGTAAAAGTATTGTTCATTGTTGATTCATGTTACCTAATTTTGTTAACTAATGTTAAAAAATAACCTTATTGGGGGGCCTGGGTAGCTCAGCAAGTAAAGACGCTGACTACCACACCTGGAGTCAGAAGTTCGAATCCAGGGCGTGCTGAGTGACTTCAGTCAGGCTTCCTAAGCAACCAATTGGCCCGGTTGCTAGGGTGGGTAGAGTCCCGTTGGGTTAACCTCCTTGTGGTCGCTATAATGTGGTTCTCGCTCTCGGTGGTGCACGTTCTGAATTGTGTGTGGATGCGTGAGCCTCCACACGCGCTATGTCTCCGTGGTAACACGCTCAACAAGCCACATGATAAGATGCGTTGATTGACGGTCTCAGACGTGGAGGCAACTGAGATTCGTCCCCACCACCTGGATTGAGGCAAGTCACTACGCCCTCACGAGGACTTGGAGTGCATTGGGAATTGGGCATGCCAAATTGGGGAGAAATAACCTTATTGTAAAGTGTTACCAATTGTGTTATTGTATCATTACATTTATTTATGAATATCTTGGTGTGATATTACAGATTATAAATAAAAACAAATTAATCCTCAACTGTAAGTTTTTTTCTTCTTCTCAGTAGTGCTTTACTGATGTGCAATCTCATGCTTTGATTAGGGGGAAAATATAATAATTTACAGTGATCTTTCATTGCCCTGCGCATGGCGCTAAAACCTCAGCTGAGCAAAAGAGCAACTGTCCCACATCATCGACTTCAGGTGATAGTTTGTGCTCTCGAATCGCATGTATTGCTGTATTTCTCACTTGTAAATCACTGTACAATTGCTGGATGTAAATACTTTGCACACAGATGAAGCCTTACACAACGGTATAGCAGTGCTCGGCCATTCTGCAAGCTTCAGATTGTATGTATTTACACTTTTGGAGCTTATTACCGAGATCATTTTTATACTTTTACTAAATAAAATCACATTTGTTGTGATAAATCGCTTTATTTTAGAAAGAATAGTAGTTTGCTACAACTCTTGACACTTTTGCATTAGCTGGATATGATACTGGAAGATTGTTAACCCCGTGAGGTTTGACCGGAAATACGTAGGGTACGTAGCGTTCCGTGCACAGAGTCCATAGATCCTACATTGTTGGATGAATACTGTAAATTCTACCAAAAGAGGGCGTAGTTCAACCCACTATGACAGCTGTCTAAATGCAGGCCTATCATTTCATCATCTAAACTTGAGTTTAAACCTACAGGCTAGAAACTTTTGGTTACCTGTTCAAATCTTAGAATCAATAGGCTACATGACCCCAAGTAGGCCTGCTTTAATTACAGTGCTTTTAAAAATTCTGGAAAGGGCCTCTTTATATGCAATATTAACAGTTTAATACCTTGCTGTATATTGCAGACAAGTAGTCTTGTAAATGTATTCCTCCAGGTTTAAACATATCCTTCCTTGGCAAAGTAAATCATCTGAAGCTGAAAAAAATTGGTCATGCACGATGATGGGGGTTTACTTGTTGAATATTCACACATCCTTGCCTCTCAGATGTAGGATAGTCAGCTATATTTTTGGAGACCAAATGAGAGATCATAACTTCACAGGTCCACATCAGTCACGCCCAATATCTTTGAACGTAAATTCACGCTATAAACCAAAGCCAGCTCATTAAATATTAAAGAGGGAATCTTATTCTCTCTGGCACCCTAAGCTGATCTAATATAACCTGCTGTTGCCTGCCAGCGCGCTGCCCGTGACTTGGAGGGCATGAAAAATGCATGCAACTCATTCCTCTACTCTGAGTATCTGGGACATATTACACAGTTACACTGGGGCAGCATGAGCTTTGAGGAAGAGACTGTAAACAAGGAGCTTATCATAACTGAGTTCAATATTTTTGATCATTTCAACAGCGCTTGCTCAGGCTATTTGATGTGAATTATGACGCATGCTTGTTTGCACACAATAAAAGTGTATATGGTCCAAATGCATTGAGTCTGGCGCCGAAAACCATGTTTTACACCTCAAAAACTGAACCGCCAAAGATGGTTTTCAGGTCATCGCTCAACATAACCATTCTAGTTTATTCTCATCTGTCACTCAGGCTCATCAGAGCTATGGATGACAGGGGCAGGGCCAAAAATAAGCCCCGCCCCTTCAAAGCACCTATTGCCTCTCTTTACATCACCTCCTTTTTGGGAGAGAGCTAGATTCACCTTTCGTCTGGGCTAGAGCTGATATCATAACATCTGGTGCCATTGGCTGCCCATCCAGAACAGAACAGACAGAGTTTAAGAGAGCGTGGTAAAACCTTTGACATTTCAACACAAAATATCAGCAAAATTGCTGGTTCTCATTGGGAGGATGTAGGAGACAGACCAACCAGGAGAGTTTCCGGATTTTGATAAAGTGTCCACAATGGTGGATGGCCAAGGAGCTGATATTGAATTGTTTGTCAAGGTAAGGAGAAAACATTTGCATTAGAGTGTGTAGAAGTTTAAGAAACTCCCATGGAGCTCTTGTAATGTACCCATGAATTTAATGTAACCTAATAGTTGTTCTAGAGTAATGCCGGCACATGACCAGGTTGTAAGAATAATGATATTTGATTGCCAGTAGTTCTTGCACGATGGATTACAGATTATAGTTTGTTTAACAGGACAATGACAAGAGAATATGAGTTGAACTGAATCGGAGTAAGTCTTCAAATCAGGGGTGTCATGCGCATATTTATTTATATTTTATTTTTATTTTTTTTTGAGGGGAATGGGCTGATGAATGGGATGATCCTAATAGCTCACTTGGTGCTTGAGGTGAGATAACGCATAATCAAAGAAAAAAGAAACACGTTTTAACAACTTATAGTTGTACAACCCAACAGTCTAGTAGCACAGTTATAATTTAGTGTGTAAGCAAACACAATTTCAAATCCCAACTTGTTTTATTATATTTTAAACTTGACAGTCAGCAATCACTATTGCATTTGTATGGGAAAACACATTTGACATTTTGATATTAATGATAATAAATTGATCGTGTTCTATCAGGAAAAAAAACAACTTGTATTTTATTCAGAGAGACACTAAAATCATGTGAACATTGATCATTTTTACATTTTGTAGCTATATTTTTAAAAATTATATTTTGTGTATTTTACACAACTGATCCCATTCACTTCCATTGTAAATGCTTTACTGTAACTGCAATTTTTGCTATTCTTTTTTTAAATAAATGAGGGTCTAAATAATTTTCTGTAGTAATCAACATGATACTACAAATGTTGTCAGTTGAGCTTAAAGGGCTAGTTCAACCAAAAATGAAAATTCTCACATCATTTTCTCACCCTCATGCCGTCCCATATGTGAATTACTTTCTTTCATCTGCCGAACACAAACAAAGATTTTTAGAAGAATATTTCAGCACTGTAGGTCCATACAATGCAAGTGAATGGGTGCCAATATTTTGAAGCTCCACATCCACATAAGAGCAACATAAAAGTACTCCAGACGACTCTGGTGGTTAAATCCATATCTTCTGAAGTGATATGATAGGTGTGGGTGAGAAACAGAGCAATATTTAAGTTCTTTTTTCCTTCACTTTCACCTTCTTCTTCTGTTTTTGGGGTTTCACACTCTCCGTGCATATCGCCGCCTACTGGGCAGGGAGGAGAATTTATGATAAAAAAGGATTTAAATATTGATCTGTGTCTCACCCACACCTATGATGACGTGTCTGAACACATGGATTTAACCACTGGAGTCATATGGATTACTTTTATGCTCCCTTTATGTGCATTTTGGAGCTTCAAAATTTTGGCACCCATTGAATGGACCTACAGAGCTGAAATATTCTTCTAAAAATCTTAATTTGTGTTCTGCTGAAGAAAGAAAGTCATACACATCTGGGATGTCAGGAGGGTGAGTTAATCATTAGAGAATTTTCATTTTTGGGTGAACTATCCTTTTAACTTGTATTGGATCTGGAACATTCCTTTAATGTGTGATTTTACTTTTACCTAGTTATCAAAGATAACCTTTTTTTTTTTTTTTTCAGCAAATCTGAGGCTTGAATGAGCACAACACTTCTGGCTCAAATGTTGTACTTAGATTTTTTTTTTAAAACCATAGCTAACCCTTCTCTAATGCACAACAGTAAGTAAGGTAGAAGTACTGCAGCCATTTTGCATACTTTGTTTTCATTGCATAAGTGAGTAATGTTCATCATTACAGATAATGCAACAAGCTTCCAAGATCCGAATAGTATTAGAAAAGGCAACATTCAGCAATATATGATGTTGGTGTCCAGAAAGGGGGCATTAGATTAGGTATTTGAAAGCAGCTGCTAAAAGTGAGTTAAATGTTCTCCTAAACAGATGTTTTTAGGGTTAGTGCTCTATCGAGTTTTAAATCAACTAAACCAACCTCCCTACCCTAAACCTAACCAATAGTATCATAAAAAACAAACATGGCATAAAAAGTCATTTTGTGGTGCTTCTATGACACTTTCAGCTCACATGTGGACTTGCATACTCTTTAGGACTCATACCCCAGCCCTCTGAATTGTGAGTGCAATGCTCTATCAGTTGAGCTACTGTGCAGCTTGATCATGCTTGAACAAGCTTGTAAATGTAGTTGGTTATGTAATGCAAACATTGTGTCACCTTGCAGGTCAGAGTAAAAATGTTTAGATGTCATAAAATAGCATTGTTTAATTGTTTATGAACTGATAATCTGCGGTTCAGTTATGTTCCAGGAATCGTGATGTACGCGTTACGTACAACCAACCACGATGAAATGCTTTCGCAAAAATGTAGGTATAGTAACATGATTCTATGAGACCAGGTTGCACTTGTCATTAGGTGGATGCATGATGGATGAAACCACTTTAAACCTACTCATGAGGAAACAAACATGCACACTGACAATGCATTTCTATATGTTATATACAAATCATTTCTATATATTCTACATTTCATGTACCAATGGCAGCCATATAGCAGCAGCTTCTTAATAGTTTTAAAAGAAAGACAAAAATGACTCAAGCTTTGAATATAACACAGCAAACACTGTACACAAGGCATTGCCCCTCTGTCACACCCCGGTCTATTTACAGCCCTGAACTGCTGCCCTACAGAGCAACTAGTCCCATTGCAAACTGGCCTATTGTCCTGCACTTTCTAGATTGTAACTGGCCATTGTTCTGCGTCCAGTGCACTTTCTGTTTTGAATTTTCCAGAATGGACAGATGAGTGGTACTGGAAGTGGCCTGACCTTTCACATACCGTCTGCCTCATTCATCTAAATGTGTTATCCAGTGCATTTTCCTACCATGATTCCATTCAAACCTCTGTGCTGATGAAACCGTATCCATTGTCATTGTTGTAATGTATAGAAGAGAGATATCATGTTGCAAATAGCAATAACATCAGTAAGACTGATGATTTCTTAATGAATATATGATATAAGAATGTCATTAGAGGTAAAACAGAATAGATTGTACAGTATATATACTATATATTTGAGAGCATATACGCTTGATGTAATGATGGAAGATTTGACTTTTTCATGTTCTGACTACCTCCAGTACTGCAGTTAATAAATGCAGTGTGCATAATTCATTTTGTGCTGGGTATTATGTCACAGTGTAAGCTATAGCTGGTCTCGTGCTAATGGTGCCGCTGTTTTTGGACACCTGATCTTCTCCACTGCGGAGACGTACAGTATAATGTTAATGTGATTCCTGTAAGAGTAACTCGAATAATACTGTCACTCAAGGATAACTGGAGTCCTTTGTACTCTCAGTGATTAGGAACTTAATGGAACAGCTTGTTGTTTCTCCTACCTTTTTAAATTCCTTTTTCATTTCAATTAAGCATAGAGTTAGTTCAGTCAGGCCATGTTAGTCAAGCTTGGAATCTGCTGACACTCAGCTGATCATGACATCTGTCAATACAATTCAGACTCCAATCAGAGTGGTCCTTTTTAAGTCCTTTCTTCATTCATTCTCTCTTGATGATTTTACCAATTTGTTATATTTGAAGTCTATCAAGTGTCGATTTAATCTATATTATGTAAGGATCAATTGTACCATGTTGCACTGGGGTATTATTCGCTGCTCTCCCTGCTCCACCCATGCATGGCTGTTTGCCTAAAACAGAACCATACCGGCAACACCACCAGATGCTTCAATTGTCTACAAATCAGTAAATTATTTATTTAAGTATTCAAGTTAGTATTCATTTGACGGAAATGGTCCTGACTGAAATGGCTCAAATGTTTGTAATGTCATACTAGCGTGCTGCTTACTTTACAGTATCTATTGTTTGTAGCCTACATTGTTTTAAAAAAAATGAAAAAGTATGCAATTTCCATTGATGAAAGTTTTAGACAGTTGCTACACTGTTGACCTCACCATATTGCTTGTTAAATTCAGTGAATGGTGTCCAGTTAAGAAATGGCATCCAAATTCATAAAGTTAAGAAAGATTTTGGGTTTAATTTTGCTTATGAATCTGATATTCTTTTCGGTGCAGTGTTCTCTATTGTATACTGCACATTTGGACAAAAAGTGATAGGTTATCTGGGTATTCTATGGATACAGAAAATGTGCATACCATTAACAGGATATATACTGTATACTCCAGAAATACGTAGTAAGAGTACTTTGGGACTATTCTACTCTGAACATAGCCACTCATATTGAAACACCAGCAGAGGGCACTATAAAACCTTCTCTGTCTTTCTCTCGTTTTCTCTCTGCCATCAGTTTTTTTCTCCAACCCTTTTTTCTAACACTTTCTTCAGCCAATGCTATTGGCATTTAGGTCAATTAATACGTACAAGAATCCCTGGATGTGATATGTTTAAAGACAAAGCGTTTTTATGTTTGTAGGCTGGTAGTGATGGCGAGAGCATTGGAAACTGTCCGTTCTCCCAGCGTCTTTTCATGATCCTCTGGCTCAAAGGTGTGGTCTTCAACGTCACCACTGTCGACCTGAAGAGGTGAGAATTGTTCATCTGGGTCAGAGCTCAAGTGATGTGGAATCTATTAAAACTAAAAGAACTTTTGGATTCTAAATGTCAAGATCAAAGGTCACATGTCTTCATGTTATGAAATGACATTTACCTTTGATATTGGAATGGAATCGGAAAAACTTCAATTTAAATCAAATACACCTGACTTGTGCTTTTGTGTGCAGTCAGTAGTAGGTCATTGATATTGTTTAAATATATATGTTATTTTGCCTGTCTAACTTCAAACCAGAAAATAATTTAATTCCGAACCACAGTATATCCTGTTTAATAAGGACAAAGAATCTAATGCAATCTAGGAATTAATTGAATTCTTCTGCAATACAATGGCTGACAGTAATGCAATTAAGAAATTCATAAATGATTTCATATTTGTTCAGGAAACCAGCTGATTTACACAATCTGGCTCCAGGCACTCACCCTCCTTTCCTTACCTTCAACGGCGAGGTCAAGACCGACATTAACAAGATTGAGGAGTTCCTGGAGGAGGTTTTGGCCCCACCGAAGTAAGCTCAGTTTTACAAATACACCTACTGTACTGTACTACACTTCCAATGTGTCATTTTTGCAATGTATTATATTGTATTAAACATCACATTAAACTATTGTGAACAAGAGCTGGAAAGAATATTGACACATGTTTTTCTATGTTCCTTTCCTTCTGTCTAAGGTACCCCAAACTTGCAGCGAGACACAGGGAGTCCAACACAGCTGGGAATGACATATTTGCAAAGTTCTCAGCTTTCATTAAAAACACAAAGCCAGATGCCAATGAAGGTATGCACGTCAAACTGGATCAAACTGATTGATTGAATGAATGAATGGATATACTGTATTTTGGTCAGTATACTGGAGAAGGACACAGTAATACACAGTTAACTGTATATGGAATCCATAGTGAAACTTTGTATATTTAGTAGAACCGATTTGACCAGTGCTTACATGAGTCCATGATTTAGAACAGTGGGTTGCGACTCAAAAATAAAACAAATCATATAAAATGCAACTAACCATGTAATCGTTTATGGTTAGAATAGAAAAATAAATAGGTTTATAACTTTTTAAAAGGGAGGAGAAAACACTTCCCTGATCTTGTAATGTTTACCTCAAAGGCTGTCCATCCAATTGTCAATTCTTCTATTCACTCAATTTAGTGTTAAAAAATTTGCATAGTGTTGGGCCTATACACTTCATGGACATATTGAATTTCAGTGTTGGATTTAAAGGACATTTTTGTTTACTTTTACAAATTTTAGTTGATACCGATAGCCAAAAATGATTTCATTTTATAATAATTATAACATGAATTCCTTACTTTCATATAGCGCATTTCTGTATACCTCCACTCAAAGAGCTTTACATACTGTAGTATTTGGATAGTAATATTAGCTGATATCCTATTTATAGTGGCAATACTTCAAATCTACACTGTTTTGCCTTTAAAAAAAATAGTATTCACACCAAGTGAAACCACATGCTTTACGTGAAATCAGACCTCAAGACAGTTTAAGGTACAGCAGAAAATATATTAAAATAACTCTTTAAAATCTAGCATAGGAAAAAGTACTGGTATATTGTTTGAATTGGAAAACATTAGCTCTTCTAGTATCTGCTTTTAATATTGGCCTAATCAGACATGATAGGATATTTTACAAAGCATGAATATTGGCCAATACCAATAAGCTTACAATACTGTATATCGTATATCCCTAGTTAGTTTTCAATTTGTTTGGGCTGCACTGTTTTTTACCATTCACATTCATTTACTGTGCAGGAACACACAGGTTATTAAAAAGTGTGTAATGTTTTGTTAGCACTGGAGAAGGGTTTGACAAAGGCTCTCAAGAAGCTGGACGACTACCTGAACAGTCCCTTGCCTGATGAGATAGATGCCGACAGCACAGAGGATGAGAAGGCCTCTGAACGCAAGTTTCTGGATGGGAATGAACTCACTCTGGCAGATTGTAACCTGCTGCCAAAACTCCACATAGTGAAGGTGAGCTGAACTGCGGAGGGTGACATGAGAGTCACTGTTAATCGGCCTGAAGATCCTTATATAAAGAGTCAGAGATGTTGTTTCAAACCTTTATAACTTTCTTTCTTCTGTGGAACAGAAACTGAGAATTTTGAAGAATGTTAACACTGTTCTTAGTCACACAACTAAAGCATACAGTGACCAGGGCTGAGAAGCTCTAAAAAGGTGAAAAAAGCTTCATAAAAGTACCATGACAGTAGTTATTTATATATTATACATATACTGTATATAAATATATTTATATATTTTGAGCGCTTACAATATTATTTTATTTCTTCTGAAACCTCGTGCTATAAACAGACCAAAATTTAAAGGGACAGTTCATCCAAAAAGGACAATTCTGTCAACATTTTCTCGCCCATGTCTTTCCAAACTCATATGGCTTTCTGTTTTCCATGGAACACATAAGAAGATGTTAGGGAGAATGGTAGCCTCCAACATTAGGGCAGAGCAATATATCAAATATTCACAATGTTATCGCAATAATTTTGCTGCTGATATAAAATTAAGCAGTTTGTCATATGTGATTATTAAACTGCAAAACGCTGCTGTGTAATTCAATGAATGCATGGTCTGTGTGTTCAGAGTGAACAGGAAACTTGTTCTGTGAGGAAATGCTGTCTTCAGTGGTGCATTGTGAATGCAAAGTGCTGCAGATTCATTCTGTTTATAATTTATATAAACATTTATACATTTTACATGTTATTATATCTCAAAATGGGACACGGTATCACAGAAAAAGAGATGTCAGTGTTTCAATAGATTTGTTATAAGTAATATTGCAAACAGACAAATACACACTGACACTGCAGTGTGCTTTCAGCTTTCCACCAATATAAAAGCTCCAAGTGAAGGTGAAATAAACATGATAACACTTTCAGCTTTCCACCAATATAAAAGCTCCAAGTGAAGGTGAAATAAACATGACAGCACTTTCAGCTTTCCGCCAAAATAAAAGCTCCAAGTGAAGGTGAAATAAACATGATAACACTTTCAGCTTTCCACCAATATAAAAGCTCCAAGTGAAGGTGAAATAAACATGACAGCACTTTCAGCTTTCCGCCAAAATAAAAGCTTCACCTTTCCACCAAAATAAAAGCTCCAAGTGAAGGTGAAATAAACATGACAACACTTTCAGCTTTCCGCCAAAATAAAAGCTTCACCTTTCCACCAAAATAAAAGCTCCAAGTTAAGGTGAAATAAACATGACAGCACTTTCAGCTTTCCGCCAAAATAAAAGCTCCAAGTGAAGGTGAAATAAACATGACAGCACTTTCAGCTTTCCGCCAAAATAAAAGCTTCAGCTTTCCGCCAAAATAAAAGCTCCAAGTGAAGGTGAAATAAACATGACAAAACTTTCAGCTTTCTGCCAACATAAAAGCTCCAAGTGAAGGTGAAATAAACATGACAACACTTTCAGCTTTCCGCCAAAATTAAAGCTCCAAGTGAAGGTGAAATAAACATGACAGCACTTTCAGCTTTCCGCCAAAATAAAAGCTTCACCTTTCCACCAAAATAAAAGCTCCAAGTGAAGGTGAAATAAACATGACAACACTTTCAGCTTTCCGCCAAAATAAAAGCTTCACCTTTCCACCAAAATAAAAGCTCCAAGTTAAGGTGAAATAAACATGACAGCACTTTCAGCTTTCCGCCAAAATAAAAGCTTCAGCTTTCCGCCAAAATAAAAGCTCCAAGTGAAGGTGAAATAAACATGACAAAACTTTCAGCTTTCTGCCAACATAAAAGCTCCAAGTGAAGGTGAAATAAACATGACAACACTTTCAGCTTTCCGCCAAAATTAAAGCTCCAAGTGAAGGTGAAATAAACATGACAGCACTTTCAGCTTTCCGCCAAAATAAAAGTTCCAAGTTAAGGTGAAATAAACATGACAGCACTTTCAGCTTTCCGCCAAAATAAAAGTTCCAAGTTAAGGTGAAATAAACATGACAGCACTTTCAGCTTTCCGCCAAAATAAAAGTTCCAAGTGAAGGTGAAATAAACATGACAGCACTTTCAGCTTTCCGCCAAAATAAAAGCTTCAGCTTTCCGCCAAAATAAAAGCTCCAAGTGAAGGTGAAATAAACATGACAACACTTTCTGCTTTCTGCCAAAATAAAAGCTCCATGTGAAGGTGAAATAAACATGACAGCACTTTCAGCTTTCCGCCAAAATAAAAGCTCCAGGTGAAGGTGAAATAAACATAACAGCACTTTCAGCTTCCCACCAAAATAAAAGCTCCAAGTTAAGATGAAATATACATGACAACACTTTCAGCTTTCCACCAAAATAAAAGTTCCAAGTTAAGGTGAAATAAACATGACAGCACTTTCAGCTTTCCACCAAAATAAATGTTCCAAGTTTAGGTGAAATAAACATGACAGCACTTTCACCTTTCCACCAAAATAAAAGTTCCAAGTGAAGGTGAAATAAACATGACAGCACTTTCAGCTTTCCGCCAAAATAAAAGCTCCAAGTTAAGGTGAAATAAACTTGACAGCACTTTCAGCTTTCTGCCAAAATAAAAGCTCCAAGTTAAGGTGAAATAAACTTGACAGCACTTTCAGCTTTCTGCCAAAATAAAAGCTCCAGGTGAAGGTGAAATAAACATGACAGCACTTTCAGCTTTCCATGAAAATAAAAGCTCCAAGTGAAGGTGAAATAAACATGACAACACTTTCAGCTTTCCACAAAAATAAAAGCTGCAGGTGAAGGTGAAATGACAACACTTCAGCTTTCCGCCAAAATAAAAGTTCCAAGTTAAGGTGAAATAAACATGATAGCACTTTCAGCTTTCCACCAAAATAAAAGCTCCAGGTGAAGGTGAAATAAACATGAAAACACTTTCAGCTTTCCGTCAAAATAAAATCTCCGCATGAAGGTAAAGTAAATATGACAAAAATGTATTGTTATTGAACAAAACAAATATAATGTTCATAACAATTCATATGAAAATAACAATAATTCAGTATTATATTGTATTATAATAAAATTAAACTGGGCTCCATAAAGTAAGTGAACGAACATGTACACAAATTGTTTTTTAGTACAAATATACTGTATGTAGGTAAATATTGCTTTTTATTACTGTATTGTTGAATCTAAATGAAAATGATTAAATATCATTCTTGTGTTAATTTAGTGAAAAACTGTGGAAAACATGCATTCATTTTAGAGTTTTATTTCATAAATTAAACATTTCAATCTACTTGGCTACAGAGGCTGTTTGGTTGAAATAATGGTTCCTCTGATTAAAAAAAAAAAAACACATTTAATGCCATTTCAGAGCAAATACATAACTATCGAGATATATATAAAATTCACCAATAGCTAAAAATACTGAGATGTAATTTTTGTACCCCTATCATCCAGCCCTAGTCACCCTACACAACTGAAAGCTTGTAAATCAGAATCAAATCAAATCAGGAAATCTGAATGTATAAATACCCAGCCATTGTGTGGATGTGGCCTTCATGAAATTTTGAGTTGAGCAGAAAATTAATGCGTTTAGTTTAAGTGATCTATTTTTCAAACCATTTTTTGCAGGTTGTTGCCAAGAAATATCGGAACTATGACATTCCCACCGATTTGACAGGAGTGTGGCGCTACTTGAATAGCGCATACGCACAGGAAGAGTTCACAAACACCTGTGCTGCTGACAACGAGATCGAATTGGCATATCAGGATGTGGCTAAGAGGCTAGTCAAGTAAACAGATGAACAAATTTGACCAAACCAGACTATTTGTTCCCTGTAATTCAAAGCTGTATTAATCCCATACTAAAGTTCACAGTAAAGTTTTTTATTTTTCCAGGGCCATTATAATCATTCAGCCGATAAGTACACACAATGGTGCTCTGAGTCTTAAAACGTAGGTAAATTTGGATCTGTAAAATCTTGACTGTCTGTGAGTATGCAAAATATCAGCCCATCTTCACCAGCTCTCACTCATCTGTTGCTCATGTAAACATTTTCCAAAGTGACTTTCCTGTTGTGTCTCGATTTAAATAGACACACTTACAGTAACATTAGTGTTTCCTAATGTTCTCTCGCTCTCTTTCTCTCTCTGCATAACCTAGTTCTGCCTGTTTTATTCTCATATACTATAAAATGTCTGTGATTGTTTTCTATCAGTCATAAATTGCATTAATACTTGACTGCTGAAAACACTCGTTCAAGCATTTCAAATCTTGAAAAATGTAAGAATTGTTTACTTCCATTTCTTTCAGTCATATCTTTATTTCTATTTGTGTTTAATGGAGAAAAGGATTAAATGTGAGCAGCAGGATGTTTAAAGTTGTAAAGTGTCCTATGTGCAGCCTTTTAACAAATCACATACAGTAGGCCTATACTTTGCAGGTGTTTGTATATGTTTCAAGGTACAGTATTTTCTAAAGAAATACTAAAAGAATTCATTTTTAAAGTACTTAACTTCTTGATGAAGAGTTATCAAACTAATTGAATATGTGCCTCCATTACAAGAAATGCAGTGTGGCAAATACAGCTGATTAATAATGATCATTTCAATTTCTATATAAATTCTATAAAAATCTAATTTCTATAGAAATGTAAGATTTATGCATTTCAATTATATGACAAATTTCTATCAAACTGTATACTTTAAATAATTTACATTATAATAAATTAAGCATAATTGTGAAGTATTGAAGTTTATTTAGTCTAAATAATTGACATTAAGCTTTATTCATAATACTGTATGTGCATTTTGTTAAAGATTAGTCAATTCAGTTTTTATGGAAATTTGTCATACAACTGAAATGCTTAAATCTAAAAAATCCACAGATTTTTCCCCCTGCTCTTTTATACTTTGTACAAAACCAGTAATTTCTGCAAATGTTTTATAGAAAATTCACACTTGAATTGCCTCATGTAATTTCCTTTTAAATCTCACGCTAAGAGTGTAAGTTCAAAGTCTTTGTCATTAGAATTTAAACAAGTTCTTCAGACTTTCCTCTGTCATTTCTCACATTTCAAACAATTTTCATGTCTTCTCAGTTTATTTTTGGCTTATTTGAAAGTGTTTAACATCAATCAGGTGGATATATCATACTTAAATATTTATTTACAGCCCATTTTATGGGTAATTAATGAGCTGAGGGGAGAAAGGAGATTCACAACACTCAGTGGCCCATCGAAATGGAAAATAAGGAAATCTGATTGGGCGTCATTCCAGGTCTCCTCCTCTCCACTTAGTACTGCTGGAATATCACAAGCCCGTGATGGGTCCTTGTGGAGCTCCTGCTCTTGTGTGGTTTGGACTAGTGTTTGATATGAAATGAGAGTGTGGCGCCAGAGAGGCCTATTCCTAGTGAAGCTCTATGAATAAAATAATATTTTCACAGTTTGACTTGCATTATTTCTTTTTCCCTGTGCACACGTTTTTGCTAATTGATAGAGTTTTATGGGGTAGTGTCTAAGGAAATTGATATTTATTGTAATTGAATAATGAATGCTAACTGTGCAGTTAAATTTCTGGATCATTCTGAGTATGATGATGTATGTCCACACATGCTCAGATACAATGGCTCCAGTAAGTATCTGCCTGTCTATCTGTCTGCCTGTCTGTCTATCTATCTATCTATCTATCTATCTATCTATCTATCTATCTATCTGTCTATCTGTCTGTCTGTCTGTCTGTCTGTCTATCTGTTTATCTGTCTGTCTGTCTGAATTCTATGGTCATGGACATACATTTTTGGATATAAATGTGTGTACAGTATGTATAAGAGGGTATCTGTATCTATATATTTTTTGAGTGCTTAGAGGCTGAAAGGGCTTTATGGTATGTCACAGACCATTTCCATCTAAAGTGGGTTTCATTGTCCATTAAACACAAAGAAACAGACTTTGATCTGGTTGTTTCATCCTTGGGGAAAGATGAGTGATGTCTGCTAACAGATTTAAACATGAGCTTTCAGGCCATGGATCAAAGCTCTCCCAATGCTTCCACTCTCTCATTATGGCCAAAAGCCATCCAAGCCTGTCTCTATTTTCTCAGAAGACCTGTGCCCGTCAGATTTACAATAGGGAATGGGACTATTTACCCGAAGCAGGAGCCATCCAGAAATAACAGTCCAGAAAAATAAATGGAGCCTTCTATATTTTTCCACACAAGTAAGAAAATATGGTAGAGAACTTGTGCCTCGCTGCTTCCTAATTAGTTCTTAAACATTCTCTGCCTTGGATTTTGGCATCCACATTCAGCGTTTCTGATAATATACAATGCGGCATTAATGTCAAACATGTCTCACTGTGATCCAGGGCTGTAACTCTAATCTGTTTGCACAGACGCAAATGATTCACAAGTCCTCCGGTCCTATACTTGAGGAGGAGACACTGCAGAGACAGTTTCTCGCTGACTGTTTTTTTCCCCTGGCTTTTCGTAAAAGACAGTTTGCAGGTTTCAAATGTAATGCTTAGATTGATGCTCAATTTTTGAGCTTTTTCTCTTACATTTTTTGTTTATTAGTGCATTCCAAAAAATAATTTTTGGATTTATGCATTTCAATTCTGTAAAACAGAATTTTTTTTATACTACAATTTAATTTAGTAAAAAATTACACAATTCAATTTGATGGATTTTCTTTTTTCTTTCTTTTTTTTTTATTTTTTTAATGAAATTGAAATGCTTAAATCTCAAAAATAGGCTAAAATATATTTATTTGTGTGAGCAGGCAAATTATTACTGTAACAGGTTGAAACAGAGTACGGGAGAATGGAGTGTTGTAACACCATCAATTTAATCAATTCTGCAGGTAAAACTTTGTCTGACGAGGTAAATTATAGAATACCGACCTGAGAAACATTTTTCCTGTCAATATTTCAACAATCTTGTCATGTACAAAATTTCTGTGGGCAGAACTAGCCAACTAGCGATACCCGATTTTCAAATTAATCAAACTTTTGAGTTGGTTCTTTTTAGTGAATTGGTAGAGCAGATTTGCGGAACGTCTTAATCGGTTCGTGATTCAGGCTGAATCATTCGGACACAGTTCACTAACACTGACTCTTATTTAGTTTTTGAAAATCTGTGTATCACAGGCTCAGTCATCAAAATTTGTGGCCCATTTTGTAGGAAGACTGTAGTTCCTCACATTTACCTGGCTATTGACCTGTTTCATATGACATTACCGTATGACCGCGCCACCATTTTTATGACCAAAACTCCAAACATCTTTAATGTGCTGCACTGTGGGTTGCAATAAAAGCCTTCTTCAGGAGTTAAAATCAGCTCTTACAGACGAGAATTGATATCGTTTAATGGGAGTTTTTCCATTCACCGCCATTGTTTCCTCCCGCTGATGGTCACAAATATGGCTGTTGCGAGGAAAAATTGACATCACTGAAACAGGTCAATTCACTGTGACGCGAAATTCCAAAGAGCGAAGAAATTTCTCAGACATGAGAAGATGTAAGCGAGTGTGTATGGAACTGGAATACTGCACTTAATACTCTAGGTGAATGAAGTTATAAAGAAACTTACCACTAAAATGTTTTCCTCATCCGCTCTGAATATTTAGAGTATCAGAAGTTCATCATGCGAAGTTTGTAATCACGTGGATTCCCATTGAGATGACTGCAAAGGTAAATGTAACTGCTAAAAGTGAATTTTGTCAGTGTTTAGGAGTACACTAGCATATACAGTACTGTGCAAAAGTCTTAGGCACATAAGATGTTTCACAACAATGTTTGTCTTAAGATGGTTATTTATATCTTCAGCTTTAGTGTGTCAGTAGGAAATATGCATTTTAGACTCCCAAACATTACTTTTGTGAATAGAATAGGATAGAAGAACAGGGAGCCCTGCAACAGATGGCATGGCCCCCACATTGCCCCCCACTGAACATCGAGTCAGTCTGGGATTTCATAAAGAGACAGAAGCAATTGAGACAGCCGAAATAGATAGAAGAACTGTGGCGAATTCTCCAAGAAGCTTGGAACATCCTGTCTGCCAACAACCAAGAAAAACTGTGTCCAGGTGTACCTAGGAAAAGTGGTGCTGTTTTGAAAACAAAGGTGGTCACACCAAATATTGATTTAGCTTTTTTTAAGCTTACTGAACTTTGTATAAAGTATATTGATAAATTAAAATTATTTATGGCATTATTTTTGAAGAAATCCACACAATGCAACATTTTTCACAAGTGCCTATAACTTTTGCACAGTACTGTAGATGACCTCAAAGCTAACACACATTTTTTTTATTTTAATTTTTTATTTCATAGGGTTTTGTAAATGTTTCAGACAAAATTCAGCCAGCCAAATTCTATACCAGACAGCATGGATGGTTTTGTAATGGTATGCAGATGGAGGTATTACAGCTATAGTCCGATCACATGTTGACCAATAGGCCTATAGCACACCCTTACACATTTTTCAAATTGTATACAACTGCATTCAGACAAAAGTTTGACTCTCAACCAGATGAATAAAATATTGTATTACCACAGTCAGTGACAGTTAAGAATTAATCAATGGATGAATGAGTGTCCAATCACTCTGTTAGACATGACTGTATAACCACTGATCAGTTCAAAAGCTTGCCACGGTAACAAATGGATCTCCTCACATTTGAGTATACAAAACTATATATAAATGCTGACCGTGCAAGACTGATGGAAAGCCACCCTATTTTGCCTAATTTTGGTTGTATATTTAAAGTTCCTTTCAGTAGTATTTAGTTAAGTTTTAAGATCACATGAAAGTTTACTACTGACTTCTGGTCAAACAGACTGAACTGGTCTCCAGAATTCTGACACAAATGCACTACATCATTTTTATTAGGACAAAGTGGAAGAAACATAAATCCAGGCTTTGCCTGGGGAAACATCAGAATATCAGGTTTTTCCTCGAAAATGGGACTGAAGCAGTCATGTGACTGACATGTGGTAGGATTTGATGGAGATTGTTGATCTGACGGGCACACGCCTGTGGCTTCGGCAGAAAGCTGATGACCAAACTAGAGGGATTTCTGGCTCTGCAGTGCTCCGGTCTGGCAGATGTTCTGCACATCAAAACAGTGCTGTAGTCCTTCAGGAGGTTTAGTATGCACCCTGTCGCACAGAGCCACTCCAGATCAGAAATCTGATACTTTTGTAAAAAATGCAACGTTAATACAGAGATGCTATTATCTAGAGCAGGATGACCATTGGGTGATATAAATGCAGGTATACATAATACAGTTTCGCAACACCAAATCAGATGTATGCAAAATTTCTGAAGTGAAACAAACTCAAATTTACTCAAATTCACTTAACAACAACAACAACAACTTGAAAACAGACATTGTTTACTATCCATTGAAGTAAATAAACAAGAAAAAGATCCCACACACTGCTGTGCAGGATCTTTTTTTTTAATTATTATTTATTTACTTTAGTTTTTTCCTACGTATCTGCTGATAGTCTATCAGGTGTGCAGGGTTTTTTTCTTCTTTTTTTACCATCCACAAATTAACAAATTTATTGATAGATTTTGGAACTGTCACAAGGAAAAATTAAAAGTTATGGTAATTGGCCAAGTGAACACTAATGCAGATAATCACAAAATGGCAAATTATTGGCCGATTAATTGGCCTGGCCGATATATCGGTCTATTACAAAAAAACAACAACAAAAACAAAAAACTCCACTATCAGTCTTAAAATTACATGTTAGTGAGAGAATTTAATTCTAAACACTTATTTGTATGGCAAAAAATGTAGCACTTAGCACTTCTGAGATGTTTGACGTGCAGATCTGGAGATATAATGAAATGACACTAGCACAATAAATTAAAATTAGTTAAATTATTTAACATTTTAGGCAGTGTGTAACATTATAAACAGCCTTCATTCTTTTAAACAAACCTATTAAAATGATAACATTTGGAATGAAATACCATAACTTGTCTTGAAAGGCACTGAACTGTAGGAATGTCCCATGCCAGTTTGAGTAATGGACTCAATGGTTGTATCACAATGATAAAATAATAAAAAAACTGATTGATTAAAGCCTGAGCTGTAAAAGAGATTTTCATCATTAGCCTTTAACATGGAGTCATCATATGGGGACCAGAAAGCATGATTTTAATTTATCATTTAAGTATGAAAATGTTACTCTTCCTGTATAGTGGCAGGATGTGGCTAGGAGACAGTTGCGCCTGAGAGGATTTTAATTCATTTAAGACATGACTTGGTGCCTGCATAAGGATCCAGGACAGCTGAGTTTCCTTCTCGGTGCTCCATCAAATAATATATATATCCACATAAGAGCACAATGTGCTGTTTCATAACCCAGCTTTGCCCACAGAAGCTCTCGCATGTCCTCGGCTGTCAATTAAATTTGTTTTATCATTCGGCCATATAAATCATCGCAAGCTCCACTGGAAATCGAGAAAGTTTGACTTTCCAGTCATAAACCATAAAATCTGTCATTAATATAATAGCATGCATTGGGATATTTGGAGACTGCACTAAATGAGTACCAGACCTGGGCATTGATATAAAATGGCTTGGCTTGCAACACTGGGCAAAATTGCTTCATCGTTTTCCAAAATAATAGGTATAATGTCACCACGACTGTACAGTATGTCACTCATCAATAAAGATCTCTGGAAACGTGATTTGACTGTTTTGTATTTCCAGTTCATTAGTTATCAGTTAACACTCAGTCACCTCAGACGGTTTATAGGACTGTTTCTTTGACAAGAAACATGTCTTTGCTCTGACTGGCTTTGACTCAAGATGAAATTTCTCTTTTCACATTTTAGTGTTTGGCTCAGTCATATGGAAACAGACTGTTTTGCATGAATATTTGGCATGCTGCAGAACTCTGTCCATAAATGCAAGACGATCTGTATTGAGTGGCTTTTGACAGGTTAGATGGAAGATAACTTAAGCCTCCTGGCACAAATATACAGATTTAACAATGTGATCTATTGTTCGCATGGTAGCTGTCCATGGTACTGATATCGATGCAATTTTTTCCACAAATACCTTGATTATGGTCTGGTGGGGTTGAAAGTCAATTTGATAAAACTGCTTGGAAATATGTTACATTTGTCATATATATATATATATATATATATATATATATATATATATATATATATATATATATAATTAAAATCATACTTTAACATTTGAAGTGTTTGTGGACAACTTTACCTTTCTGTCAAACACTTTCCAAATTACAACGAGGTCATGCTCAATCAAAAAATACCCCCTGAACTATTTTAGTTTCTGCAATAATAATGATTATTGTTATACTATTTATATGACTCTGTGCATTTGTAAATTCAGCAACAGGTCAGTTTCTCCAAAAGCTGTAGAGAAATATAAAATACTGCAGTGCAAAAAAGCACCAGATGGCGTAGTTGAGCTAATGGTATTGCGTGTCAGTCACTTCCTTGTGGTGTTGAATATACTGTATATATAAAAAAAATGCACAAATGCTTCGGCTTGTGTCATTTATGATATTGTAATTTTGTTCATATAAGCACAATGTAAAGAACTACACTGTAAAAAACAATTTACCTGGTTTTATTCATGTCATATTATTTAAAATGACTGTACCAACCTGACTATATTGGATCACTGAATGTAATTTTAAGGTTCAGATCCAAAGTATCTCCATGTTATCACGTTTACGTATTACGTATCAAAACAACTTGATTTTGGCTGAGGGTGTTACACATGCAGACTTTTTCATGAGATCTCTCTTTTCAGTCAGAGGTATGACACACTTGCCAATACAAAATGATGGAGGGGTGACAAACATATCAGTTCTCACTCTCTGATTCTCTGTCACGTGGAGCTCGTTAAAATAACAACAGGAGTACCGCATGATTTAGGAAGCAATTAACTGAGTAACTTTTCCTTGTGAATGTGTGTGATTATGTATGTATCTCCTCGAGGCTGGCCGTAGAATGTGTATGTACGCTTTGTGACAGAATCACTATGGACTTCAATCAGCGTTTGTGATGATATGCAGCTGAGGCGATGGCAGATAAAAACGTTCAGATCAGCTTGACGTCTCCTCAGTTCTTCATTAAAGGAAGAAGCTCACTGGTCACTTGAAGTGAACACAAAAGCCTGCCCCAGGGACAGAACTATAATTTTTTCTCTTGCTGTAACCATGAACTCAGCAGGGAGTCCTGACGGTCAAGGGATTAACAAATTTACGCTGGCAGACGCTAATGCACGCTTCGTCTCCCTCGGCCTGGCCAGCCATTTTGTAAATGAAGCTCACACCTGAAAATCACTGGCAAAATCAGCTAGTGTGGCGCTGGCTTTGGCCGTTTGACTGATTCATTGAAATGAACTGACGCAAAACAGTACTTCGTTCAAAAATCCGACATCGCTAGTTTGATTCTAAACAGTTGACGGAAAAACCGGACAGACGACTTGAATGTTGAAAGACTTTCAGGGAAATGTAACGTTGTAGTGTGATAGAAGAACCTGCCAAGATTGTTTTTACTTGCATTTTGTGGGAGTTAATTTCAAACCTCATTATAATATATGGAAATGTGGCATGTGGGGTGGCCAGTAGCAGTTCTAGCTTGTATGGCACCGTGGGCGAAACCCGCTTCAGCACCCCAAAGTTGTTGGGGGTGGGGTGGGGGTGTTGTAGGTGGTTAGAAATTAGATGGCTGGTGGAGTTCAGGGCACCCACTTGTCTGTGTCCCCGCAAGATGCCGGGTGGCTGCCCATGCCGCCCCTGCCTAAAATGGCCACCCATATTGCTGCCACATGTTCTTTTCTTCTCCTTTTTTATTTCATATTTACAATTCATGTTCATTCAAGAGGGAAAATTATGCAACAACAGTATGTCTCAAGGTCAATCAGTAAAATGCAGTATAATTAGTGCGGGCCCTTTCAAACTAACACAGACCGTTTCCAGCCAGAGTCAAGTTTGTCTTGGGCTTTATGACACAGGCGTGCTGACTGGTTTGTGGGTGGACTGTCTCTTTCTCTCCCTCTCTTTCTGCCCATATTTCTCTCTCTCTGTGTTTGGTAAGACAGTAATTGAGAGATTGATGTCAAAGGGAAAATCTTGTGGAGTTATTTCTCGACCAAGAACAATAGACTATCAGGTACAGCACCTTCTCAAATACTCAGCACGCCCAACATTACTTTAGATTTCTCTCTACTATATATAATTATTTATCTTTGGAGATGTTTCTTCTTTGTTAGCCACACAGATTAAGGAATATCACATGCCTCGTTCTTTGTAGTCCCTGGCTCATTATTCTAATTGCTGAATGCAGATCGGAACGTTTACAACGTGAAACCGAAACTCGCCCTGTTTTTCCCGCTCAGTTCACATTCAGGGAAGTCCAAAGAAGGTTCCCAGTTTAAATGGAGAAGAAGGATTCGCTAATTATGCCTGTTATGTCTTGAAATAATGTGTAACAGCCCTTGATTCCTATAAGCTTGATTTAAAAGAGACCCGAAAGAGACAAACACGATACCGTAGATAGCTGTGCATATCCAAAACCATCCAAAGCAAATGTTGATCCAGTATATGATCCAAGTCAGTGCATTCTACAGTGGTGCACAAGCCCTGAGCTGCTTTCCATTTTTAATCTCTGGCCAGGTATCTTCAAGGTTTATTGAACCTTCAGTGAAACTGCATGTAAATGGAACAAATGCATGGACTTTTGGTCATTAGTCTTTCCTAAAGCCCCATTGTGACTTTGAATCAATGTCAAAGAGAGGAAAAGAGAGAGAGAGAGTGAGAGAGAGAGAGAGAGAGAGAGAGAGAGAGAGAGAGAGAGACAGAGAGAGGAGAAAGTCTAATGATTGAGATGACATATTTAAAGAGGGATACAGTAATGCCAGGAAACTATGATAGAATACTATGAGATGCAAGCATCTGAGACAGACAAGATCATTGCAAAATCTCTTTTTATTTCCCTTACAAAGAAAATTACTATAACAACATAAAACAATTAAAAAATGAGCCAATAAAAGCCAATTTCTTTCACTGTTGTCATGATCATTTCCCTGTAAACCCTCATTCTATCCATAATTAAAGACCCCATGAAATCACAGTTGGACTTTTGTGGCTTTTTGTCCGTGTCTTTTGGTGCTGAGGTGATCTATATGCTAGTGTACTCCGAAAAGTTGACAAAATGACATTTTTGCAGATACACGCATTTCAAATGTCAGTTTTATTGATGACAATGATCTTGCATTCAGGGATGTATCCACATTTTTGTCCACTAAAATGTTCTCTAATGTGTAAAATTGACTCCTTCACCCAATACCACCTACTTCTAACTAGCAAATCATGGTTCATGGCTATTGGCTACTTAAAAAAGGCAACAAGCCCAGTGCTATGTCCTGCTCCAACTTCCTGTTTCAATAGGAAATATGTCAACGGCAGACTGATCTTACTGTGAATTCAGCAACAGTAGGTTAAAATATTGGATTAAAGTATTGGTCTGAGCTTACCAAAATCCAAATCACTGCCCCCAGTGGCCAAAGCTGGAAGTGCTCTTATGTGGATAGATATATTATTTGATGGAGCACCGAGAAGGAAACTCAGCTGTCCTGGATCTTTATGCAGGCACCAAGTCATGTCTTAAATGAATTAAAATCCTCTCAGGCGCAACTGTCTCCTAGCCACATCCTGCCACTATACAGGAAGAGTAACATTTTCATACTTAAATGATAAATTAAAATCATGCTTTCTGGTCCCCATATGATGACTCCATGTTAAAGGCTAATGATGAAAATCTCTTTTACAGCTCAGGCTTTAATCAAGTGTAAATAAATTATTTACTACAGTCAGCAGAAATGCCCTTAACCCAACCCCCAACCCTAAACCTAACCATCAATGGAGTACAAATTTAATTTTAGAGCGAAAATGCAAACATGCTCACCATTATTTATGTGAACGTGATTACTACCTGGTTTCCATTGGACCAGAACCTGTGTCTCTGAGGTTGCTCTCACAACAAGCTATTGATTGAGCTAGAGGGAAATGTGTTTATAAATAAATCGATGCAAAAATGTCTGATGGGGGATGGCGATTGTCAGTAATTCAGCTGAATGGGGTTGATTTCAGGGTACACAGACTTTAAGAAGCAACTTGTCGATTTCCCGTGTGATCATGTTGTCAACAAAGAAGAAAAAAAAAACATAAAGTGATTTCATGGGGTCTTTAAAGAGAAAAAGAACTTGGGGAAGGAAAACAAGATAAGTAAAACACAGTTGTGCAATGGAAACAAAGCATGCAAGAACCAGAGACAAATTTGCTACAAATCGCTCTTGTCCATTGAAACCTGTTCGTTTCATCAGATAAATACTAATTTACAAAAGAAAAAAAAATTGATAATAATTAAACAAAACAGGGGTGGTGTATTTGATTCCAATATACAACATACACTCAGAATGTTGTAAACATTTCGTACACACTCACAGCTATTCAAATTTGTAGGTAAATGCCCTGATCATATGAAACAGTCAAAATAACCTTGAGTTAACAAAGATGCAATACTGGACCAATGTTCAGGTAAAAAAAAAAAAAGACCGTGGAGAAATTAATTCAACATAAAAACAGCTAAGAGCTTTGTTTTGTTTTTTCACTTGATTGCTTAGGCTTTAAAAGCAGTATTTAATTCAAAGCAGACTAAACCTTTCCAAAGTTTGGTGAGGTTTGGATAGTTCCAACTGTAATAACTGTAACAGAATCAATCTGTTGAAAACTGATTGAAATCCAGACACTGATTTGCAACATGAGTTTCATAAGCAAAATTTACTATGCACCACTATATCCTAGATTTACAGTGGAACAAAACTGAGCTAAACGTTTGAAACATTTTAAACAGCATAAGTTACATTCCAAATAAAGTATTATTGGAAGTTATTCTATTTTCATTGCTACACTGGGTAATATAGTACCTTAATTGAGAGTTCTACACTGTGTAGTGTCTTTTTGATCAGATAAATTGCTCCAGTTCTCAGGTGAGAATATCTGTGTACAGTATATACTGTACTGTGTGCAGTATATTTTCCCAGCCATTTCTAATAATTAAACAATGTAAATGCCAAATAAATTATCCCAACACATGCATGCAACTCAAAGAAAGCTTGATCTAACACACTGGCAAACACTTAAGAGCATCCTTGGCCATTTCTTTGGTTTAAAGCATTTGGTACCAAGCAATGTTGACATTTCTAAAATGTAATGTATTCCAACAAAAAGACCTTATTACACATGCCGTTTTGAATGTGTTAAACAGACTAAAACATACAACTTTGTGTGATTATTTAAGGCACAGATATTTTAATTATCCTAAATCACTTGCATTAACTTGAACATAGATGCTTTACAAAAATATTCCCTCTATGACTCAAGATCCTAATACATTAATTAATATATAGCTTTATAAGTTAGTTTAAATCAATGTCTTTATCAAATATGTATAACTTAAATGCTTAAGTTAAAAAAAGCAAATAAACTGTCTGCTTACTCTAAAATGTCTTGCATTGCAATGTCTTGTGCAGTGCTTTAAACGATTTATTAAAGACATGCCAAGTAAATAAAAACATAATGCTAATGAAAAACTCAAACCATCTCTGCTCCTTCAATTTCAAATATTCCCACCAATGACAATGTTTCCTAGAGGTCAAAAGGTCCAGAATAATGTATCACGTCCATAGATTGAACTATCACAAAGACATTTCAATGTAAAAAACAAAACAAAACAATACTTCCCTTTCAAATAGTTCATAAATACTTAAAATCATATGAAAACATAGAAAAGGAAAGTAGTTCAGCAAAAAAGGATGAAAATCCAAAGGTTTGTGCTTTAAAACCATGCCATTTGTTTGGAGTTTCCATCAGACTGCGACAGATCTGTGTAATATATGTGCATCATTGTTCAATCAATATGGCCGCCATACTCCTTCGTCCATTCTACCAGCAGGATTGAGCAGAGTGGGGGAGTTACTATGACTACTGTCCCCCTCAACCCCTCCATTTCCATCAGCCTGGACAGGGAGATTTGGGTTGACCAAGCTGGTCCCCGTGGATGCGCTAGTACAAGGTGGCATCATCCGTGTGGGTGAGCGATCCCCCCCTGAAACCATAGAGAATTGGTATGAGCCAGTGGAGGCGCCATAGTAGAGATAGGGCGTGCTGCTGCTTTGGAAGGGTCCACTTTGACTCTGGTTGGAACCAGGGTAGGGTGGGGGTAGGTAGGTGTGGTAGTGGGCGCTGCCGAGAGACATTCCTGTGGTGACGGGGGTCGGCGTGTACGTGAAGGTGGCCGGGTAGTGCATTCTGGGACTGGAAAATCGGCTCTCGGTGAGTGAGGGAAAACCGGAGAACTGACGCTCAAACTGGCAAGGAAAAGGACTCAAATCTGTCGAACCTGTAGGAACATACACAGGAATTGGTTTTTAGCAGTATAAAATTATTCAGAGTCTGTTCAATATGATTCAGTGGAAATTGTCAGAGATTTGTTCCAGTAGGTTAATTAAATCTAATTAAATACTTGACATGAAGTTGACAAGTCCTGCAGTGTGACAAAACTGGCCCAATTCACTTCCATTGCAAGTGCCTCACTGATTTTAGCCCTTTTTTTAAATGCTTTTTTAAAATCACTGATTTTTGCTTTTAATTTCGACGAGTTTTTGTGGTAATCAAAATTATGCCACAAATGCTGTCGACTGAGCTTGACTTGTATTGAACCTGGAAAATTCCTTTAAAAATTCATCAAAATGTTATCCTTATAGAGTATATAATGTTAATAAAAAAATAAAAAAATGAAATGGACATGTTATGTGTCAACTACCCAGCTATATTAAAACAACAACATTAACAAAAATCATATGCATCATAAGACATGCAGAGGAGAATGGTTTATCGATTAGTTGGCTTAACTTTATTGTGGTTTTTCTTCCTTGTCAGACAAGTTCATGTGTATGTGTATTCATGTGTCGGTTATACATCTTAGATCATTTGCATCTCTAGGGCTTTATATATATCTCTGTATGTTTGTCTGCATTTTTAAATTGTTTCTGTGCATACAAACCTTTGTGTGTATGTGTGTGGGTATCTATATTCACTTGGCTGCAGCACATAAAACACAGTTTAGATGCATAATCGGTCACACATTTGGAAGCATTTTGAGGGGCGCAAAGCAGCACTGATGTTGACTCCTGGTACCTCCAGCACTATAAACCCAAGCAAAACTGTCCATCTGCCCTTTTGTCCTTCTTTATTCGCCTCCAAATATCAGAAACCACTAACGGTCTGTAGCTTGTGCTAGTGCCAAGGAGTGAAGGAACAAAACAAAACGGCCTCCCCTCCCTGGCACGGAGCTGTTTTCATAAATCACATGGCGTCTTTCTTGTCACCATGTCTGCGTTTGTGGGCCGCTTGGGTGGCAAGGTTAAATGTTGGTGATTTTCAGAAGCACGGGTTGTCGCTTGGGCCCCTGTGGTGCTAACGTTAGCCATCTCTCCTTTGCCTCTGTGCCCAGTTCTGTTGCTTTTATATTCAAAATCTTTGGTTTAAGCAGCTGACGATAATGGTTCTCTCACCCCGGGCTACAGAGAGACTGTGCTCAGAATAAAAGGCTGAATGATAAAAGCGAAAGTTTTTTTACCAACTTACAGCACAAATGAGGGTTATGCTAAGCTATTTAAACATTCACTGGTGCTAGACACCACAAATCCAGAGACGAGACGGTAATGGTCTTGAAAACAGATGCTGCGAATGTAAAACTAATGATTTATTTGACAGAATGATTCATTTCAGGTGAACCAAACAATTATGGGTTATTTACAAGTTTAAGTCACGTCTACATAAGGTACGATGACATCATGCAACACAGTGCAGAACGTTTTACCATCTTAGGCCACATCCACACTAATCCATTTTCATTCAAAAACCCTGTTTTCAGTTTCCTAAGTTTGTGGTAATGGAGGGCGTTCTGTTTTCTGGGGAGGAAAACACTGTTCTAGTGTGGATGGGAGGCATAAACGTAATGGAGATTGTTTTCGAAACGCTCAGTTTTTGGAACAGAAAAACGCTTTTCTATTGTGGATGGGAGGCGTAAACATAGCGATATTAATGCGTTTTCAAATGTAAACAAATCAGTGTTCATTTTTGTTTGAAAACTCTGTTTTCAGTTTCCTGATGTCATCGTTTTCCAAAGTATGTGGTAATGAAGAGTATTTTTGAAATGCTTAGTTTTTGGTATAGGAAAACGGCATCCTAGTGTGTATGAGAGCTGTAAACATAGTGATGCATTTTTCATGCATTTTTAAATGAAAGCGTATTACTGTATTGCGGACGTAGCCTTAAAACGATAAAATGGAGTAAAAAAACAAAAACAAAAAAATTCAAGCTCTCCTGCTCAAGATACTGAAAAAAACTGTTACTCTTATGTTAAGCACAGACAGCTGAATACATCAAAGAGCTGTGCCCTTATCTCACATCAAACCTGTTATTAACAAAAGCTCAAAGTGTGCCAGCATCACATGAAAGGATGATATACCCAAATTAATTAAACATGACAGGGCAGGTGGCTGGTGTCCAAAACCTGCCAACCACTACTCCGGTGAGAGAGATTCTTGTTTAATTATTTTAAGTCTCTCGGGGTTCTCAAGAATGGATGAGGGTGTAGTATCCTGGTAAGTGAGAGAAAACACCTACCTGGCACTGAATCAAACAGGTGTTTGCAAATGGAAACTTGTCTGTCTACATTTATTCTTTACAGGATACATTTGTGGGTGTGTGCAGGGCACATAAGGACAAATTAGCTTATGGGCTGCAACTTGGGCACCAAGTGGCAGTCAGTTTCCTGAAGGTTCTTTTGGCTTTATTTGCCTTCCACTGGCCTGTTATTATGTCTCGGTCTGTTATTAACGATATACTGCACAGGATCAAAGCCATGGAAATAGGAGAAAAGGAAACTATCTTTTTTCTTTCCTACCGAGTTTTAAAAATACGCTCTTGGTGTAGTACAATTTTAAACCCGTCACCATTTACATATCTTCAGCACTATTAACCAATCACAACCGAGCAAATGTGAGATTGTGTTTCTAACGAATGCTGACTTGAAGGTTTAATGCAATGTTTTGTTTAATTTGATTGACAAACCATTACAGTAAAATTATAATTTCAGAAAATACCAGGTTAACCACTCCCAAAATGACTTATATATTTAAATATATCTGTGGTCACTACTGTATATATTTCCCTTACTTACATAGTTTTGATGACTTTACTATTATCATAAAATGTACAAAATAGTAACAATAAGAATGAGTAGGAGCATCCAAACTTGCAAATTGTCATTTATATAACTAGAAATCCAAAAATTTTAGCATAAAATTCACATTTCTAACAAAAAAGTGCATTATAAACATATCATGCATTTGATCTGCAAACCCCCTCCCTTACAAATGCGCATATCATAATTAAACACGCGCCCACCCCCATGCCCACTGCAGTGTTGGACGTGAGGGGTAGGGGGCGCACCTGCTGGAGCTGGTTACCTGGGAGGCGTCTGGGCACATCACTGATGGAAGGGAGGCCCGTGGCTCGGCTGGAGGAAAGGGGGGTGGTGGAGTGCATGGACGGGGAGGCCATGGGACTCAGATATGACGGGTATGTCTGGTCATATGACCACGGTGGAGAAGACTGAGCCTCACGCGGATCTAAAGGTCCAAATAGAGAGCAGGTTTTAATAGAGCAAGAAACCACAAGAGGCTGTACATCACAGTAATTTAACATGATTAAATGGGGTCCTTAGGCACAAAGCGGATCATTGCTTTTAAAAATTGTTCGCAACCACACTTGAGATAAAATTATAGACATTAATCTTCAATTAACAATAACATTTATTTGTATAAAACGAAATTTTTTTGTGGTCCTTGCAAGTGTAACACAAGCCATCTGGTATGTGATAGCTGTGCGGTATGTGTAAACCTCACTCCCCTGGCCTCAAGAGGCAGACTAGCAACTGACGCTAGGGGCTGTAGCCTTTAGCCTCTTCATTAGCACGCCCGCCTCCAATGCCGGCTGAGACCGGTTCGATTCCTGCTCGGAGCGGGTCGAGCAGTTACAGTGGTGCCGTGACCCGGATGGGAGTGAAGTTTAGGGGGGTGATTGTAACGGGATCTGGTATGTGATAGCTGTGCGGTATGTGTAAATCTCACTCCCCTGGCCTAAAGAGATGGACTAGTGACTGATGCTAGAGGCTGTAGCCTTTAGCCTCCTCATTACCACATCCGCCTAACATGCATGCTGATGCCAGTTTGAATCTCGCTCGGAACGGTTCAAGTAGGACCGGTTACACCTGTGCAATGCAATCTAGATGCTAGGGTGTTGTTGATGGTTGCCAGGGAATTGCTAAGGTGTTCAGAGTGGTTTTATTGCATTGCTATGTATCTTCTAGAGTGTTCTGGGTGGTTGCTAGGGTGTTGTTAGGTGGGGACTGGGTTGTGGCTAAGGTGTTCTGAGTGTTTTTTTAGTTCATTGCTATGTGGTCTTTATAGTGTTCTGGCTGGTTGCTTGGGTGTTGTTAGGTGGTTGCTGGGGTGTTGCTAATGTGTTCTGAGAGGTTTTTAAATGTGTTGCTATGTGGTCTCTAGAGTATTTTGAGTGGTTACTAGGGTGTTGCTAAGGTGGCCTGAGTAGTGTTTTTTTGTGAAATGTGGTCTCTAGAGTGTTTTGGGTGGTTGCTTTGACATTGCTAGGTAGTTGCAAAGGTGTTCTGGGTGGATGCTAGGGTGTTGCTAGGTGTTTGCTTTGTTGTTGCTAAGGTGTTCTAAAGGGTTTTATGGTGTTGAAATGTGGTCTGTAGATTGTTTGGGTGGTTGCTGCTACATTGTCACTGTAGGTAGTTGCTAGGGTGTTCTGTGTGGTTTCTAGTGTGCTGCTAGGAGTATGATGGGGTGCTGCTACGGTTTTCTGAGTGTTTTTTAGTGTGTTACTATGTTTTCTTTAGAGTGTTCTAAGTGGTTGCAAAGTTGTCGCTAAGTGGTTGCTAAGGTGTTGCTAAGATGTTCTGAGTATTGGTTTTTAATACAGTGTGGTCTCTAGAGTGTTTTGGGTGATTGCTGCGACATTGCTTGGAAGTTGCTAGGGCGTTCTGGGTGGTTGCTAGGGTGTATCTATCTATCTATCTATCTATCTATCTATCTGTCTATCTATCTATCTATCTATCTATCTATCTATCTATCTATCTATCTATATCCATCCATCAATCCATCTGTCTGTCTATCCAGTTTTATACAGAGGTCACGTGTGGTTAGCAAATACAATATGTGCACTTAGGCAAAGCATTTAAATGGATGCATTCAGAGTTCAAATATTTGTCTGAGGTTACATATTTCATGGCTCATAATTCAAGCTATCTGTCATGCCAAGTATCAGTTTAAAAGCAGGCAAATAATTGCTAAAGTCAACAAGGTACAGCACATTCCTTCTCAGATTCAGTCACTTGGCTGACACACACAGAGTTTGGCGCAGTACAGAAACAATACCCCATGTTTAGGACATGCACTCTCAGAGCAGTAATTAAGGACAGGTGATATCCTGTTCTCGCACTGTGACAGAGAGCGCTGCCCTAGGCTGTCCGCACTCGGTTTCCACATGTCCATCAGTGTAGCAGTGTGTGATTTCGGTGCAGATAAACCACTTAGTGCTGAGACGAATTGAAACTAACTTTCAGCACCAGTATGCTGAAAAGCTTGGGTGGATAAATATAATCGCTGTAAATGATGACTTGACTAAAGAAAACAACAATTCTGACCTTACAGGTTAGCGGTATCTTGACTGAAATTATAATTTCTTTTAAGTGGTTTTGGGTGCAGATAAATAACACTGCAATAATTATTTGTATTACAGATCTTTAAAGTGTGTACTTTTTTCGATATTAAAATACATTCTCCCATTTCAGCTTAATGCAGAGCCAAATATATGTCAGCCATTTGTAGGTTGATTCCCCCAAAAAGCATAAACAATGTGTCTCTGTGGCAGACTTAAATAGCAACATTGGCTAGCAGAATTAGCAGTTTAGCAATATTGACTTAACCAATGGTGTGACTTAGTTTGGACTGGGACTATCTTGTTGTTCGAGTTTGCTGGCATTGGATTTGCCAAACATGTTGTGTGGGGGTGGGGTTTTGGGGAAAGGGCATGTGGTTGAAGTCAGCAATATTGCAGAAGTTGGCAAAACAGCTAAAATCGCTTTCAGCACCTCCCTTACAAAAAATCTAGAGTTCTGGCAAATTAGCTGTAAACATGTCACTAATTTGCCACTCATTATTTTCACATGCAAATGAGCTTGTGATTCGCCACAAATGTTTGCTAGAAGTTTGCAGCTCTTCACTGGTAGTGGTGAACCTGCAGCAAACCTTCGCAACAATGGACAATTTGCTGCAAGTTTTTCGCAAAGCTCATATGCATGTGAAAATTATCAGTGGTGAATTTGCTGCAAGTTTTCAGCAAATTTGCAGTGAACTCGATTTTTGTAAGGGACTTTAATAAACTGCATGCACAATAATTACACAAGAAGTAGATTAGAATGTTTATTATAATAGTTTTAGATGAAGTCAATGTCACATTGCAGATCACAGCTAAAACTGCCTGATAATGTAACATGCTACATAACGTCAATTCTGGAATAAAAGCTGACAGAAAAACACGCTCAGTTTTTATCATTAGATGCAGTGGTGCTCTATCTCATACCTGCTATCTGTGTTTGCCCCTGGTGCGTAAAGGTGTTTGGGCTGCTAAGAGAAGGCCGCAGTGTTTGTGTTGGCACGGTAACCCTCATGGTGCTCTGCCGAATACGCTCTAGTTCGCTGAGCCGGTCGGAGAATAGTCCAGCTTTCGGTGAGTCGTCCAACTTCGGCCTGTGCCCTACAAAAAAGAAATCACCATGAATAAAGATGATGACCACCCTGATGTCACTGAGCAACACCAACATCACTCTGACTTTTATAACATGGGCTGCATAATCTCTATCCAGATATACAGGATTATGTGAGAGCAATAATAAGGTATCATTTGATTCTATTTTGACCTGACAATCCAATGTCAAATGTCTATATGGTTTTTTTGGGGGGGTTCTTTCCTCAAGTTCTTCAGACGGTGCACTAATACAAAATAAATACTATCTATGCCGTACAAAATAGAAAAAAATATTAAATAAATAAATACATTTATTATAAAAATAGAAAATAATGAAATATATTTTTAAATAGAAAACATTTTGTTAAAACGTATACAAAAAAATACTACGTGGGCAAGAAAATATATTTCCAATATCAAAATGCATTTGATGTATAAATGCAAATCTGTGTGGACTAGAATTTTTACAAGTTTTAAATACATTTTTTGTTTTTAAAATATACAAATAATTTTCAAAAAATATTTTAAGATTTTAATGTATAAGATATAAGTATATATATATATATATATATATATATATATATATATATATATATATATATATATATATATATATATATACTTATGCTAAATGAATGATATGCTAAAAGAATGCAAACAGCAAGTGCAAAGAATAAACAACACTACCACTGTGCGCAATTCATAGCGAATCACCCCTAAATGTCCTGATCAAAAGCACAATGGTGACAGTTCATGAATTGCCCTTTGCAGTCCTTGAACCGCTAACTTTTCACTTACCCGCCCACTAGGCTAAATCAAGTCCAATATGTACAGTATATGTATGAAATGGGTTTGACTAGGAGACAGGTGTTCCATTTCCCCTCATAAAAGCTTTCAGTATGCCCTGTGGCATTTAAGTCTATTAAGCCACAATCTACCGTGACTTTGGCATATGGAATCAAATCACATCTAATTTCATTTCCAACAATAAAGCTTTGTATACTATGTTTTCTTTGTCCCACAAATAGCATCCATTAATCGGTCCCATCAGGATGGGGATTTGGCTTTGAAAAGTACACAACCAGTCAAAAGTTTGGACACACCAACTCATTTTTTATTATTACTACTTTCCACATTTTAGAATAATAGTAACGTCATCAAAATGAGAAAATAACACAAATGAAAATATTGGAATAATGTAGTGACCAAAAATGTTAAACAAATCACAACTGTCTTACATTTTAGCTTTGTCAAAGTAGCCACCTTTTTCCTAGATTAGCATAAATTCAGTCAAGTCTATCCAAATGTTTAACCGGTAGTGTAAGTGCCATGCATTGCACAAGTTGGCATACATTGAACACTCAGCATTGCCAGACAAAACAAAACAAAACTTATATACCACAAGACCATATGCACTTCCCCTCCATACGATATGTCCTGACACAGGCCAGCACCTTTCTGGAAAGCTATAACAAGTGTTTAAGAGTCCATAGCCTCAAGTCTATTCTTGGCAAATTAGAAGAGGGATAAAACAGCAGAGTGGCCCGATACACAACTAGCCCCTTTTTCCACATTAAAATGGCCCTGTGTCTCCCTCAGCTTGCACCAGTTTTCCTGAGCAGGCAGTAATGTAAATATCAAACAGGAGAAAGAGTAAAACTCCTGCTGGAGTTGGCAGCGATCCAGTTGGCACCAAAAGAATGAGCTACCTCTGGATCTCAACTAACCGGACTGTGCATTGAACAAAGAGAGGCAGCGTACACACTCCGAGAAAAAAAGGGAGATATTTTTCATGCTACAATTTTTAAAGAGGTCACATTCTTGCAATACCAGTCAAAAGTTTGGACATGCAAAGAACGAGCTTTATTATTTTACAGTATCTAGACTTATACTATATTAATTATTTCCACATTTTAGAAAAATACTAAAGTCAGGAAGCTAAAGTCTAATAATTAATCTTATATTAAACTTCTCACGAAATCTGTCAAGAAAACGTCCCCAATTTTACTTCTAAAATCAAAAGAAAGAAATATGTAATTATATTTTGCATATAGAAAATGTAGCCTATTTTGGGGCCATTAAGATTTTTTAAATTGTGACATTGTTTCATTACAGTTACGCACATTCTACCCCCCAATGCGAAATAAAAGATGGTCATTATGATATTATCATTACCACAACATGAAAAAAAAACTGTATTTATACAGTACATCATAGTAGTTCTCCTACTGTTTTAAATTTAGCTGATTTTAATTTTAAAATCATTGTTTAACAGCATCTGTTTTTGCAGTTAAAAAATTACTGTTACTGTAATGAAAGTCATCATTAACAAAAATAGGAATAGTTTCGTGAGAATCACATGTATGCTGGAGACAGACAGGCAGGCAGGCAGGTGGATAGATAGATAGATAGATAGATAGATAGATAGATAGATACCTGTACATTTGTCTACAACACTAATTTCAAGAATTTAGGCATACGCCTTTAGATTAAATGTTTTTTGAGATCATGTATTACATAAATTCAGTCAAGTGTGTCTAACTTTTGATTGATAGTGTATGTTAAGAATATAAACAATGAACCCATTTTTAATAGCATGAATGTCTTCTGTAGAAGCATGGAATTATATGTAGAGATACAATAATACAGTATTTCATTTAAATGAAAACATCATAGCTTATGAAAAGATCATTATAATTACTATGAGTCTAACCTCATGACATGTTGCATTGCTCTCTCCCTTTGAACACACAAGTAAAGGCAACAGGCAATGTGACATATATATAAGCAAAAAGCTATCATAAGTCAACCTCTTAGGAAGTGCAGTACTTAAGTAAACTGTGCCCTTTCACACAAAGCCATAACTTTTTGTGACAAACCAGACAGTGATACTAACATATTCTTGTGGTGAAGCAAAATGGACGAAGATGTGCAGGCTTATTTCCTAGAGATTTAGATAAAACATGATGTTGTGTGCTTGGAGAGACAGTGGAGCACCATTAAATTAAAGGAATAGTTCAACCAAAAATGAAAATTCTCTCATAATTTACTTAACCTCATGTTGTGCCAAACCTGTATGACTTCTTTTTTTTTTCTGTGGAACACAAAAAGAGATGTTAGGCAGTATGATAGTCTCAGTCACCGTTCACTTCCATTGCATCTTTTTCCCCTTCAATGAAAATGAATGGTGACTGAGGCCGTCATCCTGCCTAACATCTCCTTTGTGTTCCATGATGGAAGCAAGAAAGTAATACGGGTTTATAACAACATGAGGGTGTGTCATCTGAGGTTGAGGCTGTAGAAAACACTAGAGATGAATTTGCAAAATAAGGGGAATTTAAAAAAGATACAGTATGTAATGCTAAGTGGCTTCTCTTTCATTCTGAAAAGTTTTATGTCCATGGTAAATATGTAGCCATCTCAGTTTTGATAATGTATATGGTTACATTAGTTCCCTCAAGAAGAATATCTTGGGGGAAGTTCAAGCAGCCAAGTGGTTAACAGTGTGGGCTGCTAACACAAAGGTGTAAGGTTCAGTCCCAAAGGTGTGGATCAAATACAAACCCAGGAATGAGTGTTACTGAGATCACAATTTTGCTCAAGCACCTTTGAACTGTTGAGCAAAGCACACAAGCTAAGGTTGCTTCTGCGAGACTGTTCCTCGAAGTACTACTGTTTTCTTTGGATGAAGAACTTGCAATAAAATGGTGAAAAATAAAACATATAATGGGTCTCTCACTCACAATTATTTGATGCTGCTGTACCAACTATGATAAGAAAATGTTCTGTTGTTTATTTTCCTGTTGGTTGAAAAGAGCCACCCGACTCGCGGTTCACCGCTGCTCTTTTAAATCCAACATTTTGAATGTGACGTCGCCTCAGCTCCTGAGGGATTATTGGATCATTAAGTGTCCATTTGATCCACACTTCTGAATCTCACCGGAAATATTAGGCCATCAGGGTATTTCTCACTTACTGCTTCATGAATACTGATACTATAGAGCGCAACAGTCTGGTTCCAGAAGTAAAAATCCCATTCAATCTTTCATAGACTAATTGATTTTCAACAATGACTTATAAACATTTCAAGACAGACCTACCTTGAGTTCCTAATTTGTTTATCGATGGTATATGCTTATGTTGAATCCATTTGTCTGCGTTATTTCAACTTCATTGTTTAAATCGCATGTTTGATAGCGGAATTCCTGGTAAACAACTACATTACACATGGTACAACAGAGAACGGTTCACCAATCAGAGAATCGCGGCCATCAAAGCCCACAAAATTTGCCTCGGAGCAACCGCCCACTCCAATGACACACTGTGAGTGACGTAATCAAGATGTCTCCCTTTACCCTTAAAGTACTTATATAATTGTACATATTTCAGTATTTAGCAATAAAAGTAAAATATCTTGTTTCAATACTTATAATACTAAAATCAATAGTTTGATATATTCCCATTCTTTTTTTATTCAGTTACATCATTTGCAATGATTCATGGCACTGCAGTTTGTACCCTCATGAAAGATGGTAAGTATCACAGCCATGTACCTTTGTCTTTTTGTCTGATTTTCAAATACTTTTTGAGTAAAAGTGTGTCGATATCATAAAATGGCAGGGTCTGAGTAATAGAGAGAAAAATAAGTATTTATAAAGGCAAAATCAGCCATTTAAGTCATGATTTGAGTGAAAGAGTATAAAACACAGAGTTGTTGTAGCACCTCTAGTGTTCATTTCTCCTGGAAACTGCAGGGAGTTGTACCTGGAGACACGTTTAACAAGTTTTGCAAAAATGTACTGTATATAGAGTCACGTTTTCACTATAAGACCAGGTTGCAGAACTCTTTTATGGAGGATTTTATGAGAAGCCTATGCAAAAAATGAATAAGTGGCAGGGCACTGTTGCGCTCTATTCCACTGGCATACTGTTCTTGGCATACTATATAGTAGTGTTGGGCCTCATGTACACAAATAGGAGACAAAGGCAGGCCTACATACAGTCATAGAGCTTGTACGAACACTCAAAGCCTAATAACAACAACCGTGCCAAAATCAAACAAAGGGAGTCCAAAACAGACTACAGATCCCATCAAGCCTGGCTCACTTTACACCTATATGTGAAATTCTGAAGGATCGAACTCTCAACTCCTATTGGATGAAACGCACGACAGAACACGCCCCCCAAACCATGAAGTCATCGAGAGTATAAAACCCAGAAATTCCTTCTAGGCTTCGCTTCCAGCGACAGTATGTGCCTTGTCTAGATGCAGCCCTACTGCTCCCAGGTGTAGCCTTGTTGCCCAAGGAAGTAACGTACGTTCATGAACTTTGGCCATACGATCTCCATCTCGCTGGACGAGTTGAGATTTCTCCGTATTCCACCGAGCACACTAACGGATCCGAAGGAGACTGCCGAGCAATCTGCGTCTTCACACTTTTGCCTGCAGAAGTGAAGAAAGAAGATTTCTCTTCCTTCTTCAACCGAGTCGACTTTGCTGTTTTTTCCGCTTGCCGACAGAGCGAGGAAACAGCCTCCCATCATCACCTGAGCCTCGAGGAACCAAGTCGGAGTCAAAGGACGGATGAACACACATTCGCGTCCTCACGCGACTCAAGTAAGAGGTTTACGTCTGAGCAGAGATAGATTATTATAGTGTGTTGTTCTTGTGTATAAAGGTAAAAATGAGCTAGTTTACGGACCACTGAGTCCGCTCATTGCTGCTAATAATACTCAAGGTATTATTTGTAACTTACTGTTACCACGAATGAGATTTGCTTGTTTGCAACGTGGTTGTTGTCCTACCACGTTGGACTGTTTGTACATTTCCGCCATCGTGGGTGAGACGGCACACTGAGTTTTTCCAATAAAAAAACCAACTACCATGGCGGACGCATTACGAGCCGTTCACTGCATCTCTGAGTGATAAAATAACGGTTGCCTCTCTCCCACAATCGCTAAAACCTATGTATAATAATGGCTTTGGTGCCATCACTCTATTCTCTCTCTCTCGTACTAACCGCACACACACACGACCCCTCACAAACATACCCACACACACATTTGACGAGCAGATAGAGCCCGCTTTGTCCCTAAGTTATTGTACCAGTGGAGACACGGGTTAAATGGGCAGACACCATTAACTCGTCTCAACGGCCACATTCACGGCCACATTCTCTGGCCGGAAACCTCGTGTGACGTACTCACCACGAGAGCCACGTCCGGCATTTTGTGCACTCCACACACTCCATTCACACAAACACACACACACACACACACACACACACACACTTTCCTCTCATGCATTATAGGCTTATTTGTTACCATATCTAATCATGTTACTGTTAAGTTTGTAGTTGGAAGTCGGAAGTTTATTGACTGCATTGTATTGATTATTAATTGATATTACTGCATTAATACATTTGTTATACTTTAAAGAGAAGTGTTTTGGTATTGTTCTGCATGCACCTGTGTCAATGGCTGGTAGGGGATGTCAGTGCCCAGATTCAAGCCTTCATTGTTTTCCTTTTGAATGTCGATGTTCTTCAGATGTCGACTTTCCTAAGAGAACAATCCTATAGTGAGACTGCTATACTGTCTGGTTATTAGTCCCTGATTCCAGGGTGGTGCCCCAGTGATATTAATCCTTATTAATTTTCTATTGATTTTGATAATTATCTTTGATGATTGTTTTTTTTTTCTCCCCAATTGGGAATGCTCAATTCCCAATGCGCTCTAAGTCCTCGTGGTGGCGTAGTGACTCACCTCAATCTGGGTGGCGGAGGACAAATCTCAGCTGCTCCGCGTCTGCGACCGTCAATCTGTGCATCTTATAATGTGGCTTGTTGAGCACGTTACCATGGAGAACTAGCATGTGTGGAGGCTTCACGCTATTCTCCGCGGCATCCACGCACAATTCACCACGCGCCCCACCGAGAGTGAGAACCATATTATGGCGACCACAAGGAAGTTAACCCAATGTGACTCTACCAGCAACCAGGCCAATTGGTTGCTTAGGAAGCCTGACTGGAGTCACTCAGCACACCCTGGATTCGAACTTGGGACTCCAGGTGTGGTAGTCAGCGGCTTTACTTGCTGAGATACCCAGGCCCCCATCTTTGATAACTGTTGATTTGAAGGATCAATAAGATAATGTTAATTCTAATCAATGTTCTGTTGATTTTAATAATTAATAATTATCTTTGATAATAATTAATATTCTACTGAATTTGATAATTGATGGCTATCTTTGATGATTGTTGATTTAAAGGATCTAATCAATGTTCTATTGATTTTAATAATGAATATTTATCTGTGCTAATTATTAATTATTGCTAATAACCAAACCCGCTCCTGAATGAAGTGCCCGACAGTAGGGAAGTATGATCTTTGGACGCAGTGAGTATGTTAGCTTTGTCAAGCTTTGTCAACAATCTGAAAAATCCCATATACTTGCATTGACTCTGACAGAATGTTCAAACAGGCTGAACAAACCCACACAAGGCCTTTAATCTGCTTTACCATGCTTTCTCTCTCTCTCCTTTCTTTCTTTCTTTCTTTCTATTAATAATTACTTAAATTTAAGTCTGCTCACACAGTAACTGTATGTCTTCAGAGGACTTGGAATATGTTGCACATGGACTACTTTTATGACACTATGGGTGCTATTTTAAGCTTTAAAGTGAGTCACTATCAACTGCTATTGTATGGAAATAAGTGATTCCAACATTCTTTTATCTCCTAAAGTCATACGGGGTTGTAATGACATGAGGGTGAGTAATGATGACAGAACTTTCATTTTTGTGTGAACTATCCCTTTAAATTAAGGACTCATTTTGAGTTTAGTAAACCTGTGCTGTGTGTGTTGTGTTTTTTCATTAAGGATCCTGAAATGAGTTCTATGATGAAGGCATGAGGGACATCATCTGTGAGGAAAGGTATTTAAGAGGGCCAGGAAACCAGATGATATCACTGCTGGAGGGAAAGTCCCCAAATTTCCTATCATCCCCCAGCCAGCAGAGTGAGATTTTCGATAGCTAGCACTTCCCTGTCCAATCACAGAGCGGAAGTGCAAACACATTCATTCCAGATGTTTAAATGGCCCAGTGGGATGTGGCTCAGTCTTCAGCTGATGAGATTTTATCTCAGGTTGAGAAGAGAAGAGCGTGTATAACTAGAGTGGGGTAATTTTTTGTTTTCAGGCTTCAATTAATGACAAGGGATTCTCTATAGCCAGATTAACTGATCTAAGAACAATGAAAAAAAATGGAATGAGTGTTAAATAAATGATCTGTGGTTTCCTGGACTATTCTTAGACCAGTGTGAGGGTCTGTTTGGACAAGTAAATCTAAACAAACACAGATGATCTGATAGTGAATCAGAGGAATTAGTAAAGCAGCTGGATGCTTCCGATGGGTAAGTAATAGACACAGGAACTAATTAAATGAGGACAAAGTCAGTGTGTGAATTAAACACATTTTTTAAAAGAATTTCCAAACATAATTTTCAGGGTGCAGTCTTTAGGTGCCCCTATCAAAGTTAGCCAGAGACTATTTAGCAGTGACTGTTAAACTGAATGGGAGCAATTGGAACGCCCAATGGTTACCAATGGTCAACAGATGTAGAAAGCAAGTCCCGCCTTCAGGTAAAAGAACCAATCACCTTTTAGAGACAGACATCGCCTGTCAATCAACTAGAGAATGTGCATGCTCAAGCTGGGAAAAAGTAGCTTTTTAGCATAATCTGGGGTAAAGAAGCACAATTTATGATACCATTGTAGTCAGATTTTACTGCTGATTTGTAATGTGTTCTTTGATCATAATCTTGGCCAACCATCTTGGAGATATCGGTCTCTCCCCTTTCAAGTAGATTGGAGATGCAGTGGCATGCTGCTTGTTTACAGAGAAAAATAGCTCCCCATGAGCGTTCCAAAGATGGCCGCCGAGTGAACAGACTTGCTAAAAAAACTTTGAGTTAACGCATCTCTTAAAAACAAACAAACAAACAAAAAAAAAAATGTTTTTTTTTTATGTAACAATTATTTGTGTGTATTACTTCTAATGAAAATCAGTTACAAAGTGAATGCTAATAAAATGTAGGAATCACAAAACAGAAAGCACCCTTTCAAGCACAAAATTATTAAACTTTGGTGTGTGTCTTGTCCTGCATCGTTTGTGCTACAGACATGAATGTTGCCTTAAATTGGCTTGTTGACTGCATAGTAACACACTAAAAATCACACAGAATGCTCTAGCTAATGTATACATTAGCAACACCCTGGTAACCACCCACAACACCCTCGCTGCATAATAACACTAAAAACCACACAGAACACCTTAGTAACTGTACAACAAGACCCAGGCAACCACCTACAACACCCTAGCATCCACATAGTAACTCACTAAAAACCACTCAGAACACCTTAGAAACTGTATAATAAAACCCAGGCAACCACCCACACCACCCTAGCAACCGCATAGTAATGCCGAAAAACCAACCATAACACCTTAGCAACTGTATATAGTAACACCCTGACAACCACCCACAACACCCTCGCTACTGTATAATAACACTAAAAACCACTCAGAACACCTTAGCAACTGTATTCCAAAATCCAGGCAACCACCTACAACACCCTAGCAACCACATAGTAACACACTAAAAAAACACTCAAAACACCTTATAAACTGTATAACAAAACCCAGGCAATCACCACAACACCCTAGCAACCACATAGTAACACACTAAAAACCACTCAGGACACCTTAGAAACTGTATAATAAAACCCAGGCAACCACCTACAACACCCTACACTGCATAGTAATGTACTAAAACCACTCAGAACACTTTAGCAACTGTATACATTAACAACACCATGGCAACCACCTACAACACCCTAGCAACCGCATACACACTAAAAACCACTCTGACACTTTAGCTAATATACGTATACATTAGAAAACCCCTGGCAACCACCCACAGCACCCTACTGATTGCATAGTTATGCTCTAAAAAAAACTCAGAACACCTTAAGGCTTGGGTATACTTTGGTTGACTGCATCCCGTATCGAATTGCATCCGGTTGACTGTGTTGCGTTCCTGAGTATACTCCATTGACCCTGAGTGCAGACAGATGCGTTTGACGCATGCGTACAACGGCTGCTTTGTGAGTCAATGGCCGGTGTATCCGTCGACGATGCGCACAGACGATGACCGCGTCCGTGGGTCGAGAAAATCTGGCCAGCGTGCAGTCAGGCCGCGCGGACTGGCTTATGATGAAATTTACATCATGCATACTGTGCGCGGAGCGATAAGCAACGCGGACAACCAAAGTATACTCAGGCCTTTAGCAACTGTATAACAAAACCCAGGCAACCACCTACAATACCATAGCAACCGCATAGTAACGCACTAACCACCCGGAAAGCCATAGTTAATGTATACAGTAGCAACACCCTGGCAACCACCCAAAACACCCAGCAGTAAATAATACATGAAAAACACTCAAAAAACCTTAGCAACTGTATAACAAAACCCTGGCAACCACCTACAACACCCTACCAACCGCATAGTAACACACTTAAAGCTGAAGTACTGTATGTACTTTCTGTGCCACTAGCGCCACTAAATGGAATTACGAAATACACTTTATTTTCAAAACAGCTTTCTGACTGCCGCTGGTCAAACAAAGAGATAGTCCCGCCCCCCACTCACACCGTTGGTCGAGTCAATGTAATTGCGTTTGAATAGACGGGTCGCCTAAAACAAACAGAGGATTTCATAGCGCTATAGAGACACAGTGCTTACAGTTTTCAAGAAAATTAACATATGAATGGCTTACTTATAGCTTTAAAACCAACTCAGAACACCTTAGCAACTGTAAAGCAACACCTTGGCAACCACCTCCAATACCCTAATCCAGGCAAACACCGATCACATTTTTTTTCTTCTTCAGAAAATGTAAAAAAATAAAAAGAAAAAAAAATCTGAAAAACATCTTGAAAAGAGCCAATTACTATACATTCTAAATCACAAACGTCACGGAAACATCTGTAGGATGTCAATTTAACATCTGACAGGGAGCGTTGTAGAGACATAATACAGATCAAGTTTTCATCTATCACATAAAACCACACACATCGAAAAGACATCCAGGCGACCATGTGTGCTATCAGGGTCAGGCCGGAAATTATGGAAATTCATCACCACCTGTCATCAACAGGGTTTTTGAGAAAGTCAGAGGAAGAAGGAAAGTCGGAATAAACTGGCATAAGTTACAAACATAGAGAGAGAGAGGAAGAAAAGAGAAAAAGCCAGGCTGTTGTGGAGTGCTGCCAGATGCCTGTGTGGTCTGTACATTTCAGCATTTAGGAGACAAGCCAAGCGGGGAAGGGGTACACACACACACACAGACACACCAAAGGCCCTCTGCCATTTTTAAACCGCAGGCACACGTCTTCATCACCTCCATGCGGATATGAAAGCAGAGTGACTCTGAACAGAACGGCATCAGTATTTCTCGGCTTCTAATGATGCAGCACTGATGTATGCACCAACTATACAAACAAGACACAAACACACACACAATCCGAGCCCGCGACCTTGGGGTTGGCACCATCACACACAGGCTCGCCGTGTTCTCTCTCCGCTCCAATTGGATTGAGACTACTGCTCAGTTTTTTTGAACTTCTCCTCTCTTGTTTGGGTTGGTTTTATGTGAGCAGTTCCCATTGTAAACTTAATTTGCCCCAAAGTGACGCCTTCGCTAGACGAAACCAACTTTTTTTCCGTTCATTGTAAGGTTAAATAATGTCTATCAATCTTGTGTGGTCTGCTTTGAAAGGAACACTGCACAAATCTGGCATTTTTTACTGTAATATCAGCCACTGTTATTGCTAGGACTAAATTATTAGCCCCTTTCAACTTGTTGATGTGTGAGATTGTCAAAACAATGTGACTTGCGCGTTGGATTTGGGATTTTAGCTTCAAGCAAATCCGCTCAGAAGGGGATTTTCAGCAGATTTACTAGTAGTCTTGGTGCAGTTTGAGTGCTGTGATTGAGCTACAGAGACAAAAATGCATAGAGCATTTCCTAAAATGTGTTACAAAGAGTGACAGTCTAGCATGGAATCTATAATTACACAGGGCCCCCAGTACAGGTATGTTAGTTTAACCAACCCCACCCCAACCATTAGATCAAATGACGCTTAATGAGAGCTATTAGGACTTAGTGTGTACACAAACACACAGACACACACACACAAAGACATACAGTACTTGATGGAAACAGCAAACCACTTGGTATTTTAAAGCAGTCATGTCCTGTTAGCATAGTGGAAATTTGAGAGGGATATGATAAAACTCAATATGGATTCACAAATATTATAGCTCAACTTGTAGCGCATTGGTGTGAGAAACACCAAAGTCAGGGGTTCGATTCTCAGGGAACACACACATAAGGTGCATCCCAAACCGCACATTTCTGCATTTTACGTCATTTTGTAGTGTAAGTGGTGCGAGTGGTGTGTTAACACTAAAATTTCTACAAAACGTAGTGTACTATGAATACCCGGTCACTTGGGACACAGCTTTCCTGATAAAATGTTTATCTTGAATGCACTGTAAGTTTGCTTAAAAATGTCTACCAAATAATTTAGTTTATATGAATATATATATATTCATGTTTTATGTTTAGCAAGCCAAGCCACAAGAAGCATTACAGTGAATTTACAATGTGGTGTGATAATTGCCACGCATGAACTCGAGTGGCTTTGCTGTAGTGAAATGGCAGCAAAAACAATATGCTACAAGACACCAATATTCAATAAACAGTCAAATTTAGTATGCTGACTTATGCTACAGACTTGTTTTTTTCAAAATCCCTAAGCCAAGACCAAATTGTCTGACTGTAATTCCTCCTAAAGCTTTTAAGCAACATCACCAAACTTGGCACAGACCTTCAGCCTGTTTTGACTCAGGCTGCTATGTCTTTTCTAACTGATCGGACTTATGTTTTTTTCTGTAACAGATGATCATAAATCCCCCAAATTCCTTAGACTTACATTGACTGAATGTTCAAAAGGAACTCCGACTGTCTAACTCTTTTTTAAATGTAAACAAACCCAAACAAAGCCTTTAGGGCCACATCCACAATAATCAACTCTGTTTTGAGTTTCCTTATGTCATATTTTTTCAAAGTATGAAAAAAAGAGCGTATGTATGGAGTATAGAGAGCATTTGCGAAAGTCTTCATTTTCAGTGCTGTTCCAGTGTGGATGAAACCCGTAAACATAGTGAAATTAATGCGTTTTTAAACAAAAAACATATTAGTGTGGACATGCACATTTGAAAATGCTTTGATTTCGCTACATTTACGTCTTTTCTCCACACTAGAATGACATTTTCCTCCACCGAAAACAAAGTGTTTAGAAAATGGTCTCCATTACCTAATACTTCCGAAAACGATGCCTGTAGGAAACTGAAAATGGTGTTTTCAAATGAAAATGTATTAGTGTGGATGAGGCCTTAAACCCAAAGTATTCTTCGCTAAATTATTCGATGCTAATGCTAGGCGTCTGCATACAGGACGCGTGATGCAAATTTAATCATCAGCAGAGTGCTCGAGCACTGAACATGTGCGGCTCTATTTTTCTAACTGCCTGTATTCTGAACACACAGGATGCTCATGCGCCTGTAATTATTTTCAATAATAAGTGGGTCCACAAGGTGGCAACACTCACCGTTGAGCAGCTGTTGGTGTCACAAAGGAGCGCTAGAAGAAGATGTACAAGATGGAGGTGGAAACAACAACAGAGTATGTGCGCATCAAGAGTGCGTGTGTGAAGAGGTCAGGAGATAACTGCATTTGTGTATCTTGAGTCCGAAGGACTATAAAGACATCTTTATGGGTCTAAACTCCTGAACATGCGCCAACAGCCTGTGTATGCGTGCACAGATAAATTAAGTATACAGTACTTTGAAAGGCTGAGGGTTTGACTGGATGCAGACGCTAAGCGTTCACATCAAAACTGAAGTATACTTTGGGCTTTAATCTGCTTTAATCTATCTATAACCTCTAAACTTTTTTTTTTTTTTTAACTAGTTTAAACTTTCAGACAAGGCTTTTCTAAGCCAAACTCAAAGTGTATCTTAACATGCTTTACCTATCTATTTATTAATAATTATCTATATTAACAATTCTTATTGACAATTAGTCTCAAATATTATACTTCAAAGCTCTATGTGGTTTTAAAAGAAACGGAACAGTAGCCTATCAGCAACAACTGACTTGTACATTAGACATACAGTATGCACAATTTTGTTTTTCCTATCCTTGCATTAACTTTATAAAAACCCTTTCCATAATTCCATTCAAGTGTTGTATCAGCAGGCCTGCACTGTTATGATACAATAACAATAAAAAAACAGGTGCATAGGGCTGCTGAAGAGTTCTGTCTGTGAAAACAACCCACATGCGAGCCAATCAAGAAGCAAACTCATTTACTGATCTGAGGGACATATGTCACAGCAAAACACTCAACGCTCTCGTTGTCTTACGCACTGTCATGCCTCTATTGATTCACAGCTCTGGGGTTACTCTTCAGGCAGAATTCATATGGCACCCATCAAGATCTATTAAATACACAAACACATTAATATATTTCCTGGATATCAGAATGAGGCTAGGGTGGCAGACAAATAAAAAAACATGACCCAAATGAACATTTAGACCACCCGAATGTGGCATAATGAGAGCAGGATATTTTGACTGAAATAATAATTATTTTATGTACAAAAACATGTTCTAGTTCTTTCAATGATTTTTAAAACTATAATTATGGACAGACGAGACACTCTATCAGCTGTTTGGCTGGCGGGGAAATGTCGGCAATTTTTGACAGTACACTGTAATGATTGTCTGAACGTGTGCGCCGGTCCTCTTCCCTAATAACCTGCTCATTAACACCAATTTAAGGTTTAATGAGGCAGAAATGTAAATTAGGCATTTTCCGATAAAATCAGTGCAGAGTAAGAAATGTTAAATTATTAAGAGGGCACGCATGACTTGCACTGCTGTATAATGATTTGTGTCAGCAAACGCACAGACATTCGCATGTGCTTAGAGCACAGGTGTGTTTTGACCAGAACAGTGATGGATGATATATTAATGTCTAAGTTTTAACATCTTTTTCTAGACTCATTATTTGATTGGACAACCAAAAGTTGACATTTTTACATAAAAATCTATTTTAAATGAAAAATAACCATATTTATGGTTGATAATAACAGCATTTTACTGTCTGAAACAAACATATATCATTGCTTACTGCATACTGTTTATTAAAACATTCATCAAACATACCGCATACTGTTTCATGTAAACTGTATATTAAAAATAGTAAGCAGTATACAGTATATACTTTGCAGTATGTAGTAAGCAGTACATTAGTATACTGTTCTGAACTGTATGCCACTTTGACATGTCTAAAACATATTATTATTTTTTAAATACAACAGTTTCACAAAGAAGTATAATAATATTAACTTATATTTCAGTTTAAAACTGGCCAATTTCCGACAGTGAAAATAATTACAAAAGAAGCAAAAGCGTCATCAAAGCTCTGCAGGTTTGAAACAAGTGGTGTTTCATTCGTAAACAAATCAGTGGTTTTGAACAAATCTTTCATGTGAACAAATCAGTTTAGTTCAATTCCATTTTTTCTGCCTTGAAAGATTCAGGGATTTAAAAAAAATCAGTTTTCATCATTCAGTGACTCACTAGTGACACAAAATACGCTAATTTGTCCTACCTACTGGAGTAATTATGCAGTCTCCATAAAGGGTCACTTATCGAATCAGTGAATAAACATAAACATTTTAAAATCTACTATTTAGTGAAAGTCATGAACACGGAGAAGCAGAGTAATACAAATAGTAATGTGTCTCAGTGATGTTGGACTGTATATCAGCACTCTTGGAACACAGCTTGTCCAATCAGATTGGAGGACCAGAACTAACTGTTGTACAATGTTGAGTATGTAACAACCAGTACACTAGTATTCCATTATTAACTTATTTCTTATTTTATTACTTGTAAGTTCCTTCGACACATCTAAAAGCTTTGCAATGTAAAATCCTTAGGTGGCATTCTTAATTGTAATCTGATAGTGTACTGCAGCCACAGAAAAGAAACAGCCGAGGCAGGAGCTTTCCAATATCAAATCATCACTAAACGAAAAGCACCATGTAAACGACCTCCAGTATTCGGAACCTTTCATCTGTTACTACGCACAATAACATGGCCTGCAAGCCTTTCAAAACTTCACTTATAGATAAGGCAGAAGTAGAGGAAGTCTTCAACATCAAAGACAAGGCCTGCAGTTGCTAGAGGCCATTGTAATACAATGAAGAATCTAGACCATATACAGCCGTTGTGTCTAAGGGCCTCTAAATACTAGTACCATATGTGTTCATTGAGAATAGTCTGAAAGTAAAAGAGCAGGAAAAAGAGACAGAGAAAGGGAGAGGGAGAAATGTTGTTAGGGATGTGATGGCTTGAATTCTTTGCCAAGACGAAAGTATATATTTTTTTCATAATAAAGTGAAACAGCTGCTTGCCAGACCAGTTGGCACTGACAGATGTAGTAGTTTTTCCCCCCGCTATGTTTTATAAGAGCCATTAAAACAAGCTGATGCAGCACAATGGTACTATGGCGGAGCCTCTGTGCAGACTATCCTGACCAGACAGACAGACAGCTTGTTAAGATAACAATGAAAAACCAGCTGGCAACCAATAGCAACTTAGAAAAGTGTGAATTCTTTAACGTCAACATGAAAACAAAACTGACCCTATTTATAGAACTTAATGCACGTTTCTGATCTTATCATGATGGTGTAAGTTTCATGTGAACGTCGTGGGGTGATGGAGAAACGTAGAACGTGGGAAAATCTACAATATATATATATATATATATATATATATATATATATATATATATATATATATATAGTATTTGCCCCATCCTGATTTCTTCTGTTTTTCTGTATATCTCTTACTAAATTGTTTCAAAAATTCAAACCAAATCTAACATAAAGCACAGGCAATCTAAGTAAACAAAAAATACAGTTTTTTAATTATATTGTTATTAAAAAAAAAAAAAAAAAAAAAAAAAAGATTATCCAATACCAACTGGGCCTGTATGAAAAAGTATTTGCCCCCTTAGTTACTAAATCCCCAAATCTATGAAACTGCATTCATAATGGGGTTCAGCTGGACTAGACACACCCAGGTCTGATTACTGCCAGCCCTGTTCAACTAAATCAACACCTAAATAGGACTTTTTCAGCAGCATGAAGTTGGCTAAAATGTCTCACCCAGTAGCACACTATGCGAAGGTCGAAAGAAAATCCAGAAATGATGAGGAAAAAGGTGATTGAAATACATCAGTCTGGGAAGGGTTACAAAGCTATTTCAAAGGCTCTGGGACTCCAAAGAACCACAGTGAGAGCCATTATCTCCAAATGGAGAAAACTTGGCACAGTAGTGAACCTTCCCAGAAGTAGCCGGCCTTCCAAAATTCCTCCAAGAGCACAGAGACGACTCATCCAGGAAGTCACAAAAAAGCCAAGGACAACATCCAAGGAACTGCAGACCTCTCTTGCATCAATAAAGGTCACTGTTCATGACTCCACTATCAGAAAGACACTGGCCAAAACTGGCATCCATGGAAGAGTGGCGAGGCGAAAACCACTGCTAACCCAGAAGAACATTAAGGGTCGTCTGAATTTTGCCAAAACACACCTTGATCCTCAAACCATTTGGGAGAATGTTTTGTGGACTGATGAGTCGAAACTGGAACTATTTGGAAGACAGGGTCCCGTTACATCTGGCGTAAATCAAACACAGAATTCCACAAAAATCATCATTTTGGTCAAGTATGGTGGTGGTAGTGTGATGGTGTGGGGATGCTTTGCTGCTTCAGGGCAACTTGCAGTTGAGGGAAACATGAATTCTGCTCTCTACCAGAAAATCTTAAAGGAGAACGTCCGGTCATCAGTCCATGAGTTGAAGCTCAAGCGCAACAGGATTATGCAGCAAGACAATGATCCAAAGAATAGGAGTAAGTCCACCTCTGAATGGCTCAAAAGAAGCTAAATTAAAGTTTTGGAGTGGCCTAGTCAAAGTCCTGACTTGAACCCAATTGAGATGCTGTGGCAGGACCTTAAACGGGCAGTTCATGCTCGAAAACCCTCCAATGTGGCTGAACTAACATAAAAAATTCCACCACGGTGTTGTGAAAGACTGATCTCCAGTTATCGGAAGCGTTTGGTTGCAGTGGTTGCTGCTAAAGGTGGCACAACCAGCTATGAAGTTAAAGGGGGCAGTTCGTTTTTCACATGGGTGATATAGGTGTTGGATAACTTTTTTGCTTCAATAATAAAAAATAAAAATAAAAAATATTTATGTATATAATATATTTGAAAACTGTATTTTGTGTTTACTCAAGTTGCCTTTGTTTTATATCTTGTTTGAATTTCTTCTGCAATGATTTCATGAAATCAGATAAAAAAATCAGTCAACAGCACATGCATCGAATGACCACAAACCTTTGATGAGGAGCGATTGTGGCCTGAAAGAGTGGTGAATGTGATGACATGACTCATGGATGTGGTTAGTCACAGCATTATGTAATATAAGGTGTACTCACTCCTGGGTTCTCGCGGCCCGTCCACCGTGACCTTAATGGCTCTGTGGTAAGTGGCCACTTGCGGTGGGTTTGTGAATACTGTAATGGTCAGGGTGAAGCTCTTCCCTGTGCAAACACACAAATGTTTAAGGGTTTTACTCACTGTTAAAGCAGCTGCCATGCTCAGACAAGACTCCATAAGCTTAATATTTTTAGGGATATTTATAGATTTAATCAATTAGGAATCAGCAGTAGACACATGAATACAGCATAAACTTCCTGAATTTTGTATTTTATTTTATATGTTTTTTAATTTTTTTATGGGATAAAACTGTACATAAGGGTAGTGAACATAAAATTAATTTGGGAATTTTACATGTTTTGCAGTGTGACATGCTGTACTCCTCCTTAAACTATTTTAAACAGCATTAATTATTTAAAAATCTTTTATATGGAGCTTTTATGGCCTCATATAAATTTAGAGGCTGCATGGAATATTTATATTTTAATACATTCATTTGTAACATTGGAGAACCTTTTAAAATAAACAAGTGAAAGCACAAGTGTGGTTAAAAATGGTGAAAAACTTAAAGGTGAAGTGTATAATTTCTGCGCCACTAGTGGCAACAAACGGAATTGCACAAATAATAACTGTTTTTTTTAAATGTATTGCCTTTTTACTATTACTATAGTAAAAGTGTTTTGATGTCATAAGATAGCATTGTGTGAGGAACAGGGCAAAAATTAAGTGTTCATTTGTGGGGAAGGGAATAAAATTCATTGTTGTTTTAGTGCCTCCAGTGCCGATAATGTACATATAACGAGCCACGTTAAAATAATTTTGTAAAAATATAGGTACAGTAACGTGATTCTATGAGACCAGGTTGGTTTATGGACATGTTGTTTGTCAACTGCCCATAAAGAGGACCGTAGGCTGCTTGGAATGTTAAGCTCAGAATTGTACCACACTAAAGTGTGGTATTGGCAAACTTGACCTTCGGCCGACATATCATTTCCCTAACAAAAATTCCAGACAATTTGTGCTCTCCGGTGGTTTAAAGCAAGGGAACAAGGGATTAACATAACGCTCCACTGGTTCTTGCTCATGAATGCCCCTGGTTTGCTGGGGAGACAGGAAGTAGTGGGCGGAATACTTTGGCAACGCTGGGAAACAGCTGGCAAGACACATGGAACCTCAGCACCACAAATCTGCTGACACTGATTTCATAAAACTCTCAATCATAAAATATTGAAATAACACCAAATGGCTCTGATAATGTAAAAATAAATTGAACATATTGGTAATACAATATATGGCATGTCTTCGTTCCCTTCAGTGGGGGATTTAAGAATGGGCGACATGGGCAGGGCTGACATGCTGGGGGTGGCAAGTGCAGGCGGCACGAACCCAACCCAACCCAATCCAAACCCCCCAGCCGGCTAAATTGGGTGGCAAGCGCGGCACCACCCATGCCCCCTGGGTCCCCCCGGTAAATTGGGCATCCCCCCCAAAAAAATATTGTTAGTGTGTGTGTGTTTGGTGTGTGTGCTGAAGGGGGGTTCGCCCAGGGCACCATACAAGCTAGAAACGGCACTGGTTCCCTTAGAATCTTTGGAAAATCAAATAAATCTCAAGTGTCATAAATCATGAAGCTTTAAGAATCTAATATTTGGAAGAACCGAAAGAACCTTGTTGTTTGATCTTTGTAAGGAGTGTGCAAGCTTTAAACAATACAAGACTTTTGTGGTCTTGATGTGTGTAATTTCTTTCAGTGCTAAAATACTTTATCCTTTATCAGTTTAATATGCAGACAACATTAATTTATTCATAGGTTGATTCCCCCAAAATGTTTAAACACTTTGTGCCACTACCAAAACATTTATTTTTGTTCGAGCATCCAGACCAGCCCAACAAAGCAATATTAGCCCGACCAATGGCGTGAGTTTGGGACGTGGTCTACCTGGTCTCATAGAACCACATTAATGCAGTATACCTACATTTTTGCAAAATTATTTTTACGTGGCCGTTGCACGTATCGTGGCAGTTTCCTGGTGAAATGAACACTAGAGGTGCTACAACAACAGTGACTTTTATCACTTTCACACAAATCACGATTAAAACGCCAGATCATAAGTTCTTTAACACCTACATTATTTTTCACCCTAGTCCTCACACAATGCTATCTTATGACATTAAAACACTTTTACTATAGCGCAGGGGTTCTCAACGGGGGCATTCAAAGGACGCCAGGGGGCGCTGAGAGCATATTAGTAGAGAGGGAGGCGTTTGGTTACAAATGGGGGGCGTTTATCACTCATAATAAACAAATCTATCGTCAAGTTCCTCTTTGCATTAAAACGTTTAACTAGACTTGGAGTATATCAGTTGGTTCTCAATTATACGGCTTGGTACGCATTTGTTCCGCGGTTCATCTGATTTTGAAGTCTAGCGACACATCTGAAGTATCTGGTTTAGCAGCGTCAAATACAAAGGCAGAGACACAACCTCCGCTAATGCACCTGTATGGCTCTGTAGATGGATACGGCTCAATGGACAGACCAGTGCAAGGCAAAGAAGGTACGTTTTTACTCGCAGACCGGCCTCGAGCTCTTAAACGCGCAGCTCTGTGAGAATCAGTGATTCTCCAATGTGGTTGGTCTTTGAAAGGTTGAGAACCACTGCTATAGCGTATGACTTGTAAAGCAATACATTTTAATGTTTGCATTACATAACCAAATACATTTACAAGTTTGTCTCTTGCAATGCAAAGGAATGGGGTACGAGTCCTGGAGAACACGCGAGTCGACATGTGAGTTGAAGGTGTCACAGAAGCACCACAAAATTGTGTGATCACGTTTTTCATCTTACAATTGCTGTTATGACACTATCGGTTAGACTTAGGTTAAAGGTTAGTTAAAGGTAGGTTTTGTTGATTTAAAACCTCATCTGTCTGGGAGAACATTTAACTCGCTTTTAGCGTCACACAGTGACATTTCACTTCAGAACTGGACAATCCGTGTTGCAAAAGTGTTGCCACAGTCTCATAATTTTCATGAGATCATGCTGGGCGCGGTTATCTGTTTGTCCAACCAATGCCAGACAAGACGAGTGTTCGGGAAACCTGTTTGTAATTATTTTTGCAACTCCGAATGACGACGTTGATGGTGCAGAATTACACACTGCACCTTTGATAAAATGATCTGGGTGATAGGCAGAATTCAAGTGTTTCAAACAACCTTCATAACTAAACCAAAATTATATAACACACATATGAACGTTAGGTGGGCAAGTTACCGTTAATCGTATGAGAAACCTTAGTACAGAACGCACATAGACCTGTAATTTAATGAGTGCGTTCTTACCGGCAGTGTGGTGATGTGGTTCGTAACTGATAGCTGAGTACACAGACTGACTATAATTATTCTAAGAATGTCATGTGTCCCTGTATGACCTCATGCTTGTTACAAAATCTCCCTGGAGGATTCCTCCACATCACATTGTGCAAGGTAAATATTAAATGATTAAGCCTAATACAACAAAATCATAGGGTAACAATACAAACTCTCTCAATGAATTAAGAAGCTAAGCTTGTGTAAACAGAAGCTGGTACAATTTTAAAGGTCTTGAAAATACCAGTCAAAAGTTTGGACACACTTGACTGAAAGTATGTTTTTCATGATCTTACAAACCTGTTGATCTCATGCTTAAATGCTTGAAATTAGTTTTAAAGACAGATAGAAATCGTGACTATGAATGAATTTCTTTACATAACTTACATTTTAATTTATTCATGCCATTTGTCATTTTTTTAGTTATTTTAAATGGATGAGTTGGACAGAAATAATTAAGGAAAATCAGCCAACAACTGCCCAGCTTACATGGGAACTCCTTCAATACTGTTTATAGTAAAAAGCATTACAGGATGCAACTCATGAAGTTGGTTGACATTTTTGGTCACTACAAAATGTACAAACTTCAATCTGTGTTATTTCATAGTTTTAATGACTTTGTTATTATTCTAAAATGTGAAAAATGTGAAAAATAGTAATAATAAAGAATGAGTAGGTGTTATCAAACTTTTCATTGGTAGTGTGCAGTTAAATGCTAACATGCAATTGGCGTCAGTTGAGCAAATGACTCCTTTTCGTTTCAGCACCAGTCAGCACAAACACAATGTTGATAAATGAGAAATGGTCAAAAAACTCCTTAACCATCCTGGTTCTGAACACACATCCTTGTGGAATGTGCGTGATAAGGGTTTTCAAAAATTCCAACAATCATGAAAAGGTGGACGAACCTCTTCCACTTCGGCCCACAAAGCGCAGGTCGTTGAAGCGGGCCACCTGGTTCTTCATGACACCTGAGGCATTCCTGAGCTCAGCTGAATAGTTCTCATCATTCCCAGCCATCACTGTGACCACCGTCCCATCAGGAACCTCTCCGAGGGCCACAACCTGCATAAAAAACAATGACCACAGAATTGCTGCATTTCAAATAAATGTTTCATTGCAAACTGTGTAGGAGCACAAATGCAAGACATTCTGTTCAACAGCTTCATTAGACAGGTGAAGTCTATCTAAAAAATTATATTTCTCAATATGCACGTTTATGCACATAAAAATATATAAAACAGTGACATGATTGATGCTGTCTAAGTTGGGGTTTGTGGGAGTGCCTAGAAAAAAAAATACGTTCTGAAATAAATCTACCATAATATACCATGAGATGGACAATCCATGTAAATTTTTCAGAATTCTATTATTGTACATCCTATTTTGATTTTACAGGCTGTTTATGCTGTGTGTTTGTCTGTCGTCGTCATTATGTTTATTTAACTTATGTTTGTAAAACCTGGGTTACATTAAATTCCCTAAAGTACAGTCAAAATATAAGTCACCTTGTGTTGCACCAAAGGGCACGTATTTGCATATGTTCTCGCAATTCTTGCTATTTCATCATTACCGGCTTATTTGCCAATTACCTAGTTAAACACACCTGCACAGGCCTGACCAAAAACACATGAGCCAAGATTCTGCCACAGGCTAGTTACACATCAAACAGTGAATAATGTCAGAACAATTTAATAATTTCTTATGAAAAAGAGGATTAATATCACCGAGGTGTGATATTAAGAGGAAAGGGCTGTTCACACACTCTTACTACAGTTTTAAGTGAACGATTGATTTCATTGACTCAGGGAAGCTATATAATTCTGAAAGCATAACTACGCAAATAAACAAAGTCAGCAAAATTGACTAAAATTAATAAAATTACACTTTTCGTTTGAAAATTAAATTAATGCTGAATGCTGTTCCTAAAGGGATAGAGAATACAAATAATGGTTCTCCAGCAAATACTATAATTTATATTTAAACAGCACATTGTTTAAATGTTTTGGTGAATTATATACTTATTAATGTAGTTTAAATATGTTTTTATTAATTAGCCTGTTGAATTATTGTTTAATCACTTTCTTATTTGTCAAGTGTATTATAGTGTTAAAGCTGCAAAAAAAAAAAAAAAAAAAATCGACTTGCACAAGCCTCATATTTTCCACTTTATAAAGTTATACTGACACAAAATCTAACATAAAACAATAACACGTTATATGTAGTTGTTCTATAATATTATGTATATATTATAGTATATAGTACACGTATAATACACGTATTACATGTCACTCTAATAAATGAGGCTACTGTAATGCTAAGAGGATCTATCTGTAACTATGAAAAGCCCAGGAAATAATTAAATTACTATACTTTAGTATTAGGCCTATTCGACAATTTCTAATTTAACCACAATGTTACATTAACACGAATGAAAAGTTTGACAAGTGCGTTTTTGCGCGCTTTCATAAAAATTAAAGCGTTTTCCAAACAACCCATCTCCGAAAGTGTAAAAACAAGTCCGTACCTTATAAGCAACCGGTAGGGTTTTATTACATCTCCAATGAGAAGGCAGAACCGAGCAGAGAAAGTTTGGACTGTCGGTTCGGACCAGTTCGGCGGGGTGGTCGGCGATGATCTCGGCCATGGAGCGGTTCTCTTGCGCACGGAGTCTTGGCACCACCGCGCCATCCTGCTGCAGCTGGTGTCCCGCGCTGGAGTTCACATCGTTCATCTTCACCGACACCGGCGGACTGAACCTCCGTCCGGCGCTGGGATCTACGGGAATGCGCATCACAACAGTCTAATTTAGCCAAAGAGAGGTAAGACGAGCCAGACAGCCCTAAAGACAAAAGTATCTCCTCTGCTGCGAGTCCCTCTCCGTACGCGCAACGCTGCCAGTATGCGATGAGATTCGGAAGTGCTGCGGATTACACACACTCAACCAGACTTCAATTGGCGCTTTGTGCGCAGTCGTCATTAACTACGTTTTCCTGTATTAAAAGAATTAATTCACCGTCGCGAGAAGAATTTGTATGATTTGGTTAGCTTTCCAAAAATGTTATGAGATTGCGTGGATCTAATCATAACAGATTAGACCGATGTCTCGGAAATAATTCGGAAAACCTTTAGTGCCACAAGTGGGACTGGAGCGCACTGGTGCGCAGTCGCTTTCAGTCTGGAGAAAATTGTGAAGAGTCAAGACAGTGGGATTTTATAACATTTAAATAACATATATCATATTAACATTGATAATAATAAATAAATAAAACGTCATGTTTATTTGATATTTTGTCTCTGGTATAGATCAGTGAAGTCCTTTGAAATTGTGCTACTTTTTGGAAAGCGCATGCATCACAAGATGAAAAGAGTTCAGGAGGCAAAATGCTTCCAATGTGGTTGGTCTTTGAAGATAGAGATTTCTTTTTTGTGGTTCATATAGTTCCAGCTTCATGCAATCGTTACACTGATACCACTTTAACACGTGATATCTTGGTCACATCATAAAAACTCAACTAGTCATTCTGAGCATTTATCTCCATATAACTCTGGTTATTTTTATTATTAAGTAACAGGTTTGATTGAAAACGGGGGAAAATGCCTCTGTCAGTTTCAGAACACTTGGATTTTCCAATTGCTGAATAGATTAAATTACTGAAAAATTAATTTAATTTTTATGTTGTGCCTCAAATAAGTCACGATAAGGACTTTATTGAATTAGTCTAGGCACTTTTCTTTTTCTGTGCATAATGGCAAAGAAATATTCATACACAGAAATTAAAGCCATTAATGGTGATTATTAGGAGATGAATTGCGATGCACATGTTGTGGTTTTAGGATACTGGAAAACAGATACCTGCACAATTTGGAAGGCAGAGAGTATTGTTTTTACTTTAGGGGAGACCTAATAATGATTACAATATTTTTCAATGATAACAATGCAAAATATTGTATAATAGACACTTTTAGTGTTTTTTTTTCTTGGTGCCTGAGCATGTAATGGAATGCATATGTTAATTTCAACCCATAATTGTAAATACTCGAATGGCCCTTTAAAGGTAAGTTCACCCCAAAAGGAAAATTCTCTCATCATTTACTCACCCTTATGCCATCCCAGATGTGTATGACTTTTTTCATCTGCTGAACTCAAATGAAGATTTTTGAAGAATTTCTCAGCTCTTTTGGTCCATACAAAGTGAGTGGGTGCCAAAATAATCCAAGTAATCCATAAGACTCCAGTGGTTAAATCAGTATCTTCAGAAGCATTAGGTGTGTGTGAGAAACAGATCACATTTACATTTGTCTTCTTGTGTTTTTGGTGATTAACATTCTTCATGCATACCGTCCCCTACTGGGGAGGGAGAAGAATTTCTAGCAAAAAAGGACTTAAATGTTGATCTGTTTCTCACCCACACCTATCATATCACTTCTGAAGATATGTATTAAAACACTGGAGTTGTATGGATTACTTTTATGATGACTTTATATCCTTTTTGGAGCATCAAAATTTTGGCACCTATTCACCCATTGTATGAACCTACAGATCTGAAATATTCTTCTAAAAATCATAATTGTGTTCTGCTGAAGAAAGAAATTCATTCACATCTGGGATAGCATGAGGGTGAGTAAATTAGATAATTTTCATTTTTGGGTGAACTATCCCTTTAAAGAGAAAAAGTGTTTGAATTACCCAGGAAAAAAAGGTACATTTCATTGAACACACACTGACCTTATGTGAGAACTTGCTCCAATAGTGGGGCATGTTGTCACATAGGGTTAATTGTCACAATGGAACCTGCCAGTATTACAATGGCACAGGATTCATGTGATCATTGGGGATGACAGGGGATCATGTCCCCATCAGCACAACCACCTAAACAAAATCTACACCTCTCATTAAATCTACTCCTGCATTAAACAGCCTATTACAGGCTTTTCAGCAAAGTTTAAAAGTAAAACAATTATGAGGCACAAAACAAAAATATTGTTTTAACAATCAAATATTGTTACTGATACACTGTGTGACAAAAGTATTTAGACATTCATTTGGAGACTTAAGTGGAGTGGAGTCAAAGATACATGTTAAGATCATTCGAGGGAGATATAATTATAGAATATTTTCTGAATCATAAAATACATACACTTTTAACACATACACGTTTTATTAATCTACTGCATAAATTGCAGAATGAATAGGCAGCAATTTTAACACCCTTTGGGCAAAGTTTCTCTTGACTGTCTGTCTGAACAGTGTATCTACTGCTTTCCATGTTCTGCCACTGAAAGTAAAATACTTATGATCTAATGAGCATGAAAACACTATGGATTGCTGTAAAAGTACATGGACTCTCTCACTGATACTGTAGATGGCAATCTCTCCCTCTGACTTGACATGCTAGTGATTAACCAAAGTCATAAGTGTTTCAGTATGTTTCACACATTTAAAAAATATCCAAATAATAGGTGTATAATTTTGATGGGAATGCATGCATAACCAGAAAACAGAATGGGGTATGAATAAGGCATCTAATTATTTTTGGCAGAACTGTATGAGAGAAAACATAAACCAGAGGACGTCAAACCAGTGACAGCTGTCAAACAAAATCTGTCAGATGTTTCTGTTTGTACCCTTCTCCTTTGGTTTTAAGATTTTATTGTAATCTTTTAGTACAACAGAAATTAATAGATGCTTAGACCGAGTTCCTGAAGAAGAAAGAAAGGACTTGGACCTAAAACACTGTATATGATGTATACAGTTATCTCTTAGCAAAACAGTATGACCTTTAGGTAAGTATACTGCCAGTGAAAATGTGGACACACCTACTCATTCTTTATCACTATATATATATATATATATATATATATATATATATATATATATATATATATATATATATATATATAAATGTATGAAATGAAACAATTTATAGATGGAGCTACATTGAGAGCCCCATATCTCTGGGATTTAACCATATAGGGCCTTAAAATGAAGATACAAACAAATGAGTTTGTTCTGAACCAGAATATAAAAGGATATTAAGATATATTTAATACTTTTGGAGTTATAGGGACTCCAACCTTGGAAAAATGACACATAAAAGTTTTTTTTTCCCACCCACATTTTTTGGAGTCACACCATTGGCGTATAGTGCAATAAGGGAGGTTGAACTCAACTCATTTTAGTAATAGGCCTACCCAAATCTTTGTAAAAATAAAATAACGAAGCTGCCACTTTTCTAAGGTTATTTATTTTAACCTGTATAAACTATAGTTTTGCTCCAAAATCATAGGTGAAAATTGTAATTTTGAGCCCCCGCTACAAAATGATGAATTACTCAATAATAATGTTCCATGGCATTTAATATTTTCGCTGTGATCATCATTTATGCATTTCCTTCACCAGCAAAATGATCAAAAATGAAATTTTGTGTGGTGGACCTCTGGTTGAGTTGACTCAGAATGACACATCTATTTAAAATGAATAAATAAGTACATTTTTTGTTTTGTCAAGAAATTCATATGTATTCACAATATATATTTGTCTAAAACTAATTTTAAGCTTTAAGCAAAAGCCTTAAGATCAAAAGGTTAAGATAATGAGAAACTAATTAATTCAAGAGTTTCCAAACTTTAGATTTTTGGTATAAGTAGGTCTGCTTCTCATACAAGATACTATCAGTTAGTTGGCATGAAAAAATAAACAGTCAAACAAAATCAACGGCAAAACTTACTACATCCAAAAGTGATGATTATGGACTGATAGCTTGTTCAGGAACACAGATTTATAACTTACAGATTTGAAACAAGCAAATCCCCTCTTTCTTTCCATATGAAGCTTCAAAATGGGGCAAATATCTGATATTTACTGTATGAAAGTCTTGCTGGGTGGCATGAGTGGGTGGTAGTGGCCTCTCGGGCACAATGTGTGTGTGTCTTGTATGTGGGAGGGATAGAAAAAGTTTCAGGAAGCACTGACATGCATCTGGCACATCGTTAAGAGCAAAAAAATTTAGCTTGAGTTATACAAGTCGTGATTGAGTTGCACTCCCTCTCTGTTTCCCCGAGAAGCAAAAATATGTTCAAGATTGGCCGTCATTAATAAAGATCCATTTCCAATTTATAAAAAAAATGATAAATCAGAGTAGCTGCAATGAAAGTCACAAAGGTATTAAACAAATCCAAGTGAAAATTACTCTGTGTATTATTCAAACAGTCATGGATTTCAGGTTTGTCTGATTATTGCTCTTTCAATCACTGATTTGTTTAATAAATCTTGATGGAAAAGGAGATGATTTATATTTTTCTTTCGGAGACAGTCCTGATAATAATTCCTCGCAGATGGACACCATACAGTCTTCACGCATGCAGTCAATCAGACACACGAGCAAATCGTGGCTATCAATAAAACAATGGTGCAAATAAAACTTAATAAGAGAAACAAAGCGACTGTATACATGTCCAAACAGAGAAGCGTGTTAAATCATGTACAGTACAGACAGAAAGATATCAAAGAGCATTTGTCACATCTGAATTCACTTTGCCATACAGTATGGCCACCATCTGCCAGCAATATCGACACGCAGCAAACGCACGCAATTTAACGTCGCTCACTGTAAGTCCTCGAGAGCAGGACTCTGCCCACTTCTTTTTGGGCGTCTCGTTTGATCTCCTAATGAGCCAAGAGGAGTCCACACAGCTGGCTATGATGTGCTACAAAGATGAGGGGTTAGAAGCCATCCACCGAGCAAGAACCTGGGATTACTGCATGCTATTCTGAGCTTTTTGTCACCAGACACTCAAGCTGGATCAGACCCAGCTCAAACATTGATGATGTGATAAGCCGAATGTAACAGAACCTTAAACTACTGATGGCATGACACACTGAGCTTGTAATGGAGTTGACAGCATAATCCAGTGCAGCTAGCTCATCAAACTGGCATTTGGGTGAAGTCTACTGAAAGAGGTCCTGTCAGGCCGATTTCAACACAACCAGACAGGTAGTCATGCAAAAATCAGCCGACAACACTTTTCCCCCTTGATGGTGATCCATGTTGTATTATAAGTGATGATATGGGACAAAGAACCCATTGTTGACTGGTAATGTAAACATGAAAAGACACTGAGCTCCAGGGCTTTAATGATATCCAAATGACTCCAATTCAGATTCATAAAGCCTTGGGATTATGTAACGTGCTACATGAGTGTTTTTCAATGCAATTTTTTTTCTCGTCCCGCATTCTTTCGTCGGTTGAGAGGAAAAGTACAGCCACTTAAGTCCCTGGATCAGGGCTTCATTTCACAGTGGTGCATTTTTGAGACACTTAATTATGGCTTTATATGTGGGGAGCAATTTGATGGGGCAATGGAGGCTTCCAATTTTAAATAGTTACTTTCCATCCTTGGCAGGCTTCTGGAGAGAGAGCAAGAGTGATGGTGATGATTCGTATACAGAATCAGAATTCATACCCCTTACCTCACCAGGAAGACCTCCTTTCAACCCCTAGATTTAATCGAGAGACCATAATTACCATTTGTCATTGACTGGTTAGTGACATCATTACTGCAGACCATGAGGACTTTAAGGCCAGAGTTGCCAGAAAGACATACAGTAATATTTGCTTTACCAGAGCAAAATGCCCCCTATTATGGTCATATAGTCTGTGGCAAAATGGGAGAAAATGGGAAAGGATGGGGTGATTTCCATTTGGAGGTAAATATCCAGGGTGCAGTGTTATTGGAAGCTAATTTGAAACTACTTCCCAATCTGCAAGCTTACAACATTAAGGCTATTAAAAGAAGAATATATATATTTTTTGATATATTTTTTAATTCAATAATATCACCTGATAGTCATACATTTAATTAGTGTAACATCCCCTTTTGAAAATTAAAGATGGTTTTACTACATTTACCATTATACAGTTTTTGTAGTTAAACCATAATAGCAAAATAAATAAATAAATACCATGGTGACTTCAATAGGTTACTATTGTAAAATAAAATAAAGTAATAAAATAATGATGCTGCCACCTTTCTAAGATAATTTTTGACCTGTAGTTTTGCTCCAAATCATAGGTGAAAATTGCCATTTTGTCCCCCCTCTACAAAATAATGGATCCCTCAGTAAATATTAATCCATGGCATTTAATATTTTGGCTTTCATTATCATTTATGGTTATCTTTCCTTTGAAAAAACATGAACAAAATACATTTTATAAATACAAAATTTTATTCCATCAATTAAAAAAAAATGCCATTCAAAAAGGGTTTCTCTAGCATTTACTAATAAATGAAAGTCCTGCTACTGGTTTGTGTATTGAACCCATTTACCTGCAGCGGTACCCATGCAAAGGTTCCGTCAATTTCTGTTCTGACCAGTCGTCAGAGGACTTGTAAAGATTTGCATCTCTAAAGCTGTGCATATGTAAAAACATATGTTGATATTTTATGTTTCATTGTCTATCCAAATTGACAAAAATGTATGTTTACAACGTTAGGTACGAGTCACTATGAATATTAATGAGATCACCCTGAAATATCATGAAAGCGAGTGCTCTCTGTGTGTGGAGTGGTTTTGGATGAGTGCTGTGTTCTTTATGGCAGTTCAGTATGGAAAGTGGGAGGAGGGAGCGGGGGTGGGGGGTGCTGTGGCAGTGGTGGTAGTGGTGATGAAGGAGGGGGTGGGGGGTGGCTACGAAGACAATTTCCTTTTTGCTCTCATTGGCATGACTGTCTGCCGCCTCTAGCCTTCATGGAGGTCCTTAATTGAGATCACTTGTACATAAAAATAGGAACAGAATAGGAACTTCTGCGGCTTGTGAAGGGGTAAAGGGGGGGAAACGGCTGGTAATATGTGACGAGGGCTCCAATTAAATATCCATTTCACCGTGAAGTCAGTTATATACAGTAGATGGAGGGTCATTGGAACTTTTTTGTTATGGCGCTGGCTAGGAGTTTCATCGTCCTCTGTGACTCCAAATACATGTGTGCCTAGTTGTGTATCAGAGTATACAATCACTGGCATCATCAGTTGTGTATAATGTATGTGATTATGTCTTCGGGTGGCGTAACACTGATATTTTGATAAGTTAACCAATAAAATATTCTGATATGCCCCCTGAACTAAAATGGTCTGAACCCTTAACCCTTTTTACACCTGGTATTAAGATGCGTCTCAGGTATTCCGATCACATGTGGTCAGGCGAGACATATCGCTGTTTACACTTGGTCACTCAACTGCGTCTCCTGTTATCACTGGTGTTCAGATTTCAAGTGCAGGGTCTCTGGGGGGTATTTACACTTGGTAACTTAATGCATTTTTCTGATCGGATTGCTATCTGATTGAATAAGCACACTCCATTTACACTTGGTCACATAAGTTTGTCTCCGCCAAACGGATATAAATCCGATCTTCAATTCCAGAAATTTATACAAATAAAACAGAGTTCGCTTCTGTGATTATGCTAATGCCAGGCAGTACATTTTATAGATGTGATTTATTATTTGATTCCAAGTGACTGCCCATTGTAAGTATTTTTCCCCTCAGAACTTGTCGTAGGTTAAATGCGTCATGCGCATCAGCTGCACGTTTAGTTTAACTTTCATCAGTAATCTGCATCAAATAAATGAAGAAAAAGTTCTGTCTCCTCTACAAAGTTTGTGAGTTTCTTAATTTGCTATTTATTTAGCATTTTTCTTATGCTGACATAGCACTGAAATTTAATATAAGCACAAACGTGGCAACTGAAGCAGAATTATGTGGAGTACCTGTATTAGCTGAGCTTCAGATATATGTGCTTCTTATCTGTTTCATTGCATGCTGAAATCAGGCACATGGAAAAATAAAATTCTGTGCATTTGCTGCGCTTTTTAAAAATTTCAGATTGGACATTTATTTATTTATTTTTAAAGCCACACGTAACCGACAAAGCTTAAAACTCTTGTTTTAGCACAGTGTTTGATTGACAGGTGAGGGATGGTGCTTTGCTTCTGTCCGGGATGCATCAGGACAGATTAGCATTTACACCTCAAATACAATGTGGTCACATGCGTTTTGGTAACAAGAGTATGTAGTATTAGTGATCTGATCAAAACCCTGTTTACACCTGTATTTAGCGTTTGACCACTTGTGATCAGATCACCCAAAACGCATCTTAATACCAGCTGTAAACAGGGTCTTTGTGAGAGAACCGCCGTGACAGCAGGAGACCAAGTTCATCGCTCAGACACAATCCCATTGCGGTACGCTCTTTCATCATTAAATGACGGATAACTTTGTCAAAGAAAAATGTTTAATGGCACATTTAATTTCAAATGAAATCCATGAGGGTGTTGGGAGAGGTTACATATTTTTAAGTGTGCAAAAATATGTACAAAAATAATAATGAACATAATGAAAAATATGTTTTAAAATAAATGAATACAATACAATAATAACTTTTCTTTAAAAAAAGCTAAAATTTAGGTTACAGTATGACACTTAATTGAATGGGACTATTTTTGGAGGGTTTAAAGGCAAAAATGTGAGGCTTATAATTTTATAATAGCACTTACAGTAATTCTTCTGTTAAGCTTTAAAGTTGTTTAAATTGTAATTTTTATGGTCCTTTTAGGGTTTAAGGGGGTTTACAGCGTTACGTATCATTGGCAACTAAGTTGTATAATTGTTGTAAAATTGGCTATAACTTTACACAGAAAAGGTTTGTAAGCGATTTTATCACACTAAAATCATTTTAACATGCATATTGTCTTGTGGCTATACTTTTGAAACAGTGAGTATTTTAGCATTTATCGACTGGCCCCATTCACGCCCATTGTAAATGCCTTGCTGTAACCCAGACTGGTGTTTTTTTTTTTTTTAAAGAAAAGGAGATAAATCAAATTAATTTTTTGTGGTAATCAGTATTATGCCACAAATGCTGTCGATTGAACTTAACTTGTATTGAACCCAGAATATTCCTTTAATGATCATTAACAAGTATATACACTAAGTGAAACGCCAGCTCACGCTAAAAAAAGTACAAAATGTACAAAACTAAATTACAACATATTACATAAGTAATGTCTCAACAACATTTAAATAGTCACAAAATTTAGGCTATGTCCACACAAATATATTTTCATTTAAAAAAGCAATAATTTTGCTACGTTTACACCCTCTCATCCACATTAGGATGGCATTTTGAAAATGCTCTCCTTTATCGCATACTTAAGGAAACTGAAAACATTTCAAGCAAGAAGGTAACCATAAAAGGTAACATAGCAATGGTAAGCTGCTCAAATACTTTCTGTTTGGATCAGTATCTGGCGGTATATTGACCAAACATAAAGCCATACTTATTTTTCACTTAAGAGACTAACATGACAAGAACATCACAAAAATATTTTTGACGTTTGGTTAACAGTGCTAAAGACATCAAAAGACGATCTGGGTTACACTCCTCAACAGATTGCATCCTGAAAACTACAGTACCTATAGAAATTCACTGATTGTTATGTGGGAATTTTAAAGATGTTCGATGTTCGAAAGTTAAAGTGCATATCCAATTGGTATGTGCTGTGTGATTGAGCAATTGAGGATTAGTGATTTATTCAAGCAGAGTCGAGAGTCAGAATAATCAGGGGATCAGTCTAAACCAGACCCACACATGCACGTCTGGACGAGGGTCGGGTATCACCTCTTTACAAGGGTGTGCTTATTTTGGACCCGATTAACCTTCAGAATTCCATCTCACACTTTCCCCTTCCGCTGTGGATTGCATGGGTCTACTTCCTCTTTGGAACGGCCTGGTTAGTTGAAAAATATTTATAGTTATTACACTGTTCTCATGTATCCACAGCCTGTTAGTTCTGTTTTGTGTGCAAGCTAAAACTAATAGCAGATTTATGTGGGGGGATTTCACCTTGTCCCGCAGTAGATTGAGGATGATTTATTGGCTGTATAATGTGAACCACTGATGGATTAAGAAAACAGAGGACAACCCAAACAGGCAGGTATCCAGAAAGTGACTCGCAGGGGAGCTATCACCCTGCTTTACATAGCCCTGGCTTTATATCCCTGTTTGGATGCAGGAGGGCTCATGCCCAGGTGTTTAAAAAAGTCTCGATGAAAAAGAAAAAGGGAAAGTGAGAATATGACCAGTGTTGGGGAAGCTACTTTGAAACTGCAGTGATCCAGGCTACAAGCGACTCATAATTCAAAGCAATTAAACTACAGTCAAGCTACTCTTAAAAAGAATGTACAAATAAACTAAATTACTTATAAAAACTATATTAAAGCTATTTAATGGGGCAATATATTTTTAAATACATAACTCTCACATGATATAATTTATTTTTGTATTCCAAACAGAATTTATCTGGCTCAAAAACAAAACTATTGACAGCAATAAACATGAACAAATACATTTACTAAATTGGGCCTACAATAAAACTATAATACAGGCTGATTTTTTAAATGGAGTCAAATACACAGTGAAAAATATCATTGTGTACCTTACTAAAAAAATGCTACAATGAAGACATAAATTGGAACTTTGATGAATCAGTTAAATTAATCAGTGAATTGTGTTTTTTAATGAACTGGTTTTGGAAAAATTATTCACTGTTTCATTTAACTCATTCATAATGAATCGATTCATTTGAACAACATTGTCCAAATGAATAGATTCACTAAAATAAATAACATTTTCCAACGCTATTTCCTCAGATCACTCGCTTGTAAATTGTGTGCTAAATACAATTCGTCGGAAAAACCGATGTTGCGTTTGTTTACACCGCTATTTGTTGGAAAATGAGCTTGTCACTGAAAGTCTACAATAATTTGAAAACAACTGTGTTGCTGTCAGGCAACTGAAAATATCGTAACGTCGCTAATATAGTGACTCACCAACACTGAGACTCGCTCATTCACTGGAGTTGCTTTCTTTTGAATGTAAACCTTGGGAAGGGGTAAAGATATAACCTGGCCATATGTGCACAGCAGTAGATTAAATTCATTATTCCAGCATGTCAAAAGTCTGTGGAAACAGGTGATTTGCTTGGCTACTGGACTGATATTTCTCTTGCATAAAAATAAGGCTGCCATTGTTTGCTCGAAATTGAATCATTCTCATGGGGAGCAGACCTGTCCAGCTCAACTAGACATTCAACTAGAGTTGCTCGTTCGCAACGCTTAGGGGAAAATGGTAATATAACCTAAAAACTTTTCAAATAATAAGTTTAGATTTCTCAGTCTCCTATTTTTGTGATAGTAACTGGCTGAATCAGATACGTGGAGGGGGTAACTGAGAGAAAATGCTACTATGAGTGAGTATGGGGTAATAATACTGCCACAATGTCTTTAGGGTTTGTTTGGGAATATTCCCTTTCTGAACCGACTCCAGTCTACAGTGGATTATATCCAAACTTTTTGAACTCTCTCACCCTTTTACAGTATCCACTTCACTTAAGCATGCTAATTATATGATAAGTGGTCCCCAGTAGTTTAACAAAAAAGCTTATATATTGCTATATACACAGTATATACAGTATATTATCATCTTGTGTCTGGTAATCTTTGTCAAAGTGAAAGCTTGTAAATTATGGCGCAGGAATTAGCGGGAACTGTGTTGTCCTTATTCAGAGTAATGCCATATTTAAATTTTACCTGGAATTGGTAGTTTGGGACAGAAGAAGTCTCTTCAATGGGTTTGTACTTTTGTTGTAATTGGTGTGTATCATTCAGCTGATGAGACATTGAAAAAATCTTTCCGAAAAGTTTCAGTAGACAAAACACTTCATAACATGAGTTATGAAAATTAGAAGTGATATAGGACCTTAGTACAGCTTTATTGTATGCCAAAGAAAAAGTCTGTTCCTCAAGGTCTCGTTTTTATTCTAAATTTGTCATCTTTCTCTTCGCAACATGATCACACAGGAAGTCGGGATGTTGTTTCTGAGAGTTACAGTGCCCTAGAATCGGCCACATTCTGCAGATTCACCGACAATTGCCATCTCCTATCTAACATTTTTAATTTTTGCATTGGCTCCAGTTTGTTTACTTTCCATTATGGCGTGGCCAGAAGCACATCACGTCAGCAGAGTAGGAGTGCCAGTGAGAGAACTACTGGCATTATCACACACCAGTGACAGCACTATTATCATCACACCAGTGAGGTTTTGCAGGACTAGTGACACGTTGAAAGAAAAAAAGTCTGTTAACACTTGTTTCCTCCATGTGTTTATTATTTTATTAAAATGATGACCAACAAAACAACACATTTTGACTATCAGATTTCCATGAGCTTACAGTGGAAAACTCTTGAGGGAAAACATGACAAATGTCCTTTGTTTGCCACCACAATGCCGATATGACTTCTGGGACTTTAAATTGGTTTTTGCCCACAATTCACCATCCGATGTATCCTCGATATTCGGCCTCATCAAGAACACATCCGGATTATTTTAAGCATTCTCTGTACTAGCGTTCTTGAGTATTGAAATTGAACTTTGGCAGTGGATGATGATGATGAATGAATCCATGAGAATGTAAGAACACATAAGAACGCACACTGAGAAACAGCCCTGGGTTCGGATGCTGCGTAGAATCTAGGAAGTAATCGCATTCACATAATCAGTGATGAGAGCGATTTAGAGGTTGCATTTGTCCCTGTAACATTACATTTTTACTCCACTGATGGTTAGGTTTAGGTTTGGAATTTTGGTTGAGCAGTACAGTTTATAAAACATACATTCCTCTTGACTGTATCACAGACTGTACAGCTGAAAGCAACTCTCTTCACAACTGGCTTTTCTCCCTTACGTGGACATTTCACCCAGAAAATGGAGCTCACACATGCCCATACGCCCAACAACACTCACCGCTTTGGCCACTGGGGGCAGTGTTTCACATTTCGTTAAGCACAAACTAATTTCAGTTAAAGAACCAACCTACTGTTTTCGATTTCACTGTGAGATTAGTCAATGTAATCCACACTCTCTTTTTTTCTCTCATTTGGAATGCCTTGGAATGTAATAGTGGACTTTTTTATTTTTCTGTTGGAGCAAATGGTACATATAAAATGAATATTAGCTGTGGTCTCCCATGTACTTCTGTAGAAGCTTACCCTGTTATGGTTTACCTAGATGAGTGATAGTGGGACCTTTTTAGGTTAGTTCCAGTAATATCTACAGATTTACTTCATATGACACTTTGCAGATGTAACATTTATTATAAAGTGTAATACTCAGATATTCTTGAACCCTTTGGAGGTATCACTAAAGCAGGACGGTATACACAACTGGAATGGGGTCCATAAGTTTGAAACGATTAATGACTTTTGCAGCACATTTCTTGCAGCTGTAGTACCGTTGCTTGTAGTCTTTGCATTACGCAAGAATAGGAGCCATTTTTCTGCAGCAGCTTATTTGCGCCACATTTGGAAATCCAAATGATATCTAATTTAGGGTGTTTAAGCAAACTCAAAAGAATTGTAGCTCACGAAGGAACATTTGACTGACTTCCCAAATCCCATTGGGAGAATTTATATTATTGGTAATCGCAGCACTTTAGGGGTGATCTGCCTGTGGTTTGCCTGTGACATACCAATGCAATCTAGATATTTTCACAATTGAACAAAATGACTCTGATATTTTTCTGCAGAGATCTCAGATGTCTCAAAATCACTGCATTCTATTCCTCATTTTATTTAACGCTTAAACTTGGAGGGTTAAACATTTATAAAACTTCTGACCTTTTTGCACAGCCTTACAGTATAGTTCATGTAAAATGTTACCTTTTAAGATATAATACCCATTCTCCACACATCATTATAATTTGATTAATATTTTTTTTAATAAAATGAAAATAATTTTTGCGGCACTATAGCATCACCAAACAGAATCAGGTAGATTGCATTAAACAGTACCTGTCTACCATTGGTTGTACAGACAGTTACGTACTTCCACCCTAAACTTACACCACTGGACAAGCCAATGTTCCGGGGTCGGGCTGGAGGAACAGAAAAATATTTTGATAGAGCCACAGTGTTACACTTATAGGTGAAATCAACATACAAATGGCTTACTTGTAGTTGACTCTGCATATTAAGCTAGAATACAAGAAAGAATTTTAACATAGAAAAAAATACATCAGCTTTAATATCAAAGTAGGATATAAATTATTTTAATGCATTCCAATAAGAGATGTAGTAATTGGAAAAAACAATTATCTCTTAATTATGCTCATTACGATTATGCAACACATCGAAGTCTTATTAAATCAACCTATTTTGCTTTGCTGATTAAAGGCCCTGGAGGCAGTTTAATTAACTCTAATTACATACGTTTTTTTTTTGTAGCTAGCCCCAGGGCCAGGGTGTCTGATCTTAATAAAACATCATTTTCACCCGTCAAATAAAAATAAATCACGCAATAAAAAGGAATACTGTGGAAACTTGCTCGCTACCTTAAATACAGTAGCCTTTTATTAATTTCTCATCAAGGAACAATAAATCAGTGACTGGGGTCACAAGTCTGTTCTGATAGGGTTGCAGACAGCAGGGGGAAAAACAATACTAATTTCAAATAATAAAATGCAACTAATCATATAACTGTGTTATTGAGGACAGCCCCTGTAGTTAGGAGGATAGCAACATAAATAAGTTTTTCAACGTTTTTGTTAATGTCAAAGGCTGTCAATCCAATTAAAATCTACAGTATCTTGGTGCAAATTTTAAATTAGCAATCTATTGAAAATTGTACGTATCAAAGCAAAACCAGTTGAGAACCACTGCTATAAATAATGTTTGTCTGTCATTATGCAAACAGCCTAATTAATTGATTAATAACCAATAGCCATGCATAGACCCAAACTCACCAAGGACAGCACACGTGGCCACACAGTATTGGTTTTTGATACTTCTGTAAGGTCAAGACGGGCCGGTTTGAAGGCAAACAGCTGTAAAGTTCTGGCCCCGTCATACTTTGGTTAAACGTACTGTAATTTTGAGGCCTTGAGGAGTGTCCTAGCAGTCATTTGGTTGTTTACCAGAGAGATAAATTACCTGTCCCTGAAGTTGAAGGCCACGGGCAGCGCGTAGGCTGAATGTGTATATCAGTGGTAAAGTGTAGGTTGGCAGGAACATGTGGCTAGAGTGTGTTCACATATATGTGGGATTATATGGACTTTTCAAAGGAATTCAAATGACGGTCTGAATTCAGATCAAAAAGGGCTACTTTGTTTCCACAGAGGGTCTACTTGTTGTTTTATTTTCTTTGTGCTTATACACTTACATTTATGCATTTAATAGCAGCTTCTATCCAAAGTGACAGACATTGCTGCCATACAAGTTCAAAGGCAGCAACAACACCAACACTGAAACTGAAAAAATGGCTTTAAAGTTGATTGATTATTGATCCAGTGTGGCAGGATGAGCAAGAAACAGACACAGTGGGTGTGGCGTCAGGCCTCAGAGAGGCATTTATTGGAAATAATAATAAACATAAAATGTTCAAAATGGGTAATAAAATGTCAGTGGGGATAAGTGTCGAAAATATTGGGTAATCTGGCACCTTTGCGGTGAATGGGGCTTTGTGAAGGATAGGTGGTGATTAAAAGTATAAATTCCAGATATAATAGGTGGGGTCCGGTGGCCGCGACTCACTCACCTCGAGGATGTGAGCAGCTCGGCTTCCCTGGGGCCGCAGCGTGTGAGAGGAAGGGCAGCTCGGCATCCTGACCCTCCTCCCGCTCTGTTTCTGGACGTATGAGGATGACAGTGTGTGCACACAAGGAGACAGAAGCCAGCTCCCCAAGGAGAGATGCGCTCTATGTTTTTATGGCAGCGTTGACGAGGCTACATTCACATTAGGTACGCCTCATTATCCGCTACCCAAATGAGGCTTATTATATTGCACCTCGCCTCTCTTCTGCCCACTCCCATTGTGAGCCTGACTGAAGGATGGCCCTCAGTGGTGGGTTGACGATGACAAGAGGGAGGGGCAGGTCGTTCTGCCACATAAGCCACATTTTGATTATCAGATTTTCATAGACTGTTTTCTCTTAATCTGAGCATAGTTGTGCCAAACCTGTCTGGCAGAGGACAGATTTATTTATTTGTTAAAAAGACATATTTATGTCTAAATAACACTCTTTGGCATTCATGGATCTATTGATAAATATAGTTTTTTGTACTAACAAGAATTACCACTTATAATGCACTGTTTCCCACAGTTTATTGCTTTTTAAGTAGTGATAACTGAAAAATTTGAATTTAGTCTTTTATAAAAGTTCTCACAGAGAAATTTTTGGGTGTTAGATAATGTTTCAAAATCTAAAATTCTGCCTAAATGGAGTGCTCCAAATCAGTTATTTATGAGGTTCCTTTAAGGCTTAAGAGGAGTTCACACTGAGCCCATTTACAGTACTGTGCAAAAGTTTTAGGCGCTTGTGAAACATTTTGCATAGTAAGGATGTCTTAAAAAAAAAATAAAAAATGCCATAAATAGTTTTCATCAATTAACATACAAAGTCCAGAAAACATAAAAACTAAACACAGAACTGTATTTGTACATCAATATGCTGATAACTCCCAAAAAGCAGCTTATTTAAAAAATCTAACAAAGCAAGAAAACTGTGTTTACATAAGATTTAAAATAATCTAGTTATTCTCTGCTTTTGAAGTCAAACCATAAGGAGGCATGCACACAACACGCGTGCACAAAGAATGGCAGTTAAGGTTTACATGCAACGATCAGGGTAATTCGCAAAAATGTACCCATGTCGACTGGTTTATTCTTAAGCCTTTTATGGCATTACACCACAAAAATCGGTATATTCTTACTGAAATTTAAAGCACTGCCCCCAGTGGCCAAAGCGGTAAGTGATGTAGGGTGTATGGGCACGCGTGAGCTACATTTATGTCCAGGAGAGGTCGCCAAAAGCTAGTTGTGAAGCGAGTTCTTTTCAGCTGTACAGGATATAATACAGTCAATAGGTATGCATATTTTATGGACTCTAACCCACAACCCAAACCTAAACCTAAACCTAAACCTAACCATTAGTGGATTAAAAATGTCATTTTAGAGGGAAAAGTACAAACTCAGATTCATGCTTGTCACTAATGCGAACGCGATTACTTCCTGGCTTCCTGTTGATACAACACGCTGCTGGTCGAGCCATGTGGGAAGGTAAACACACTGAAACTGATGCAAAATGTTTCTAGTGAGAAATGTTGCATGTCAGTGAGTCGGCATACTGTCGCAGATCCTAGGGTACCGGAACTTTCGGAAACAGCGTGCCAACTTCCTGTGTGATCATGTTGTTTCATGTGTTTACATAACCACACATGTTGTCAATTTATTATGCACAATCTGTGTAAGAATGTTCATGTAAATGTGCTCACTGATAGCAATTAAATAAGTTTTTTTAAATGTAGTAATCAGCATTATGCCATAAATGCAGACGTTTTCACTCAACTGCAGTATCCAACTGTATTAGGCAATGAATCACTATCTGTAATTCTATTGGCAGTCACCGCATCACGTCACTGCTCATTTGCATAAAGTTTAACTGTGTTCAGCTTTGTCACACCACCAGTTGCCACTCATGTTGCTGGAAGTCACCAAATCTCATTGAAAGTTAATGACTTCAGGTTGCTTTGACACCGCAAATTGCCATCAGTGTGAATGCACAATTTGAAGATAGCTGCCTATGTAGAAAGTAGACAGCAGACAACAAGGCAGCTCGCTAGATTTTGTAGAGTCAATGTGAAAACATTTCACAATATGCTTTCAGATCCCCTGGGAGGTTTCTTGTTAAATCAGTGTTTTGATGTTCTTTGCTGTTTCACTGCCTAAGAGAACAGACATTCCATTTCCCACATACACATCAAAACAACGTGCAGACATGCACGCCACCAACAAATCAAAGAAAATTGTAATTAAACTCAGGAGGACGTGCATTGCATTTGTTGAAGTGTAAATGACCTATTTAGTCAACGCAAACCTTATTTTACTTTCAACAAACCAAAGTTGAAGCCATTGACTGAAGTTCAAAAATTTGTTTTTGTAGACTTTATTGGGCTTTCACTCTGTATCTCTTCTGAATGTGTGTTGAGTAAAAGTGAATTGGGAGCTGAAAAGAAGGGCTATGTTCAGAATAGCATATTAACATTCTCAAACCACCACAGTATGCACATTTTCTGTATACATTATATGGATGGCCTACTACATTTGCCAAAATGTACAGTATTCAACAGAGCACACTGCGCAGAATACTGTTTCTCACAATGCAACGCGCTCAACTTGACCTTGCTTTTCCAGTACGATGAATGAACTGGAAGTAATTATAGCCACAATTTTTAACATCTCTTTTTTGACTCATTATTTGATTGGACTGCCAAAAGTTATGACATCACAACAAGCAAAATTATATTTAAAATACTAAATTTTCAACATTATTACATGGGAAGTCTGCATGTTAGTACAGAATATTTTGCCACACATATTCAGACCCAATGTGCCAAATTCCACCATGTGCCACCATGAGGTGAATGTTGATTTTCTGAATATTGTCAGCTCTGTGCCTTAATGTCACATCCTAGATACTACTTTTTCAAAGAAGTATGTAAAAGATTTTTTGTCTCAGTACTGTGATGGTTAGGGTTAGGTTAGTGTAGGTTAGGTTAGGGTTAAGTGTAAGGTTAAGGTAGGGTTAAATTTAGGATTGGGGGTAAGGTTAACAGTGAAACTACAGATGTAATTAAATGCAGGTACAATGCAACACCACATATGTACTTAAAAAGTATATTGTATCAAATGCTTAAGTACATAGTAGTTAAAGTCACCTCAGATTAAAGGCTCTATTTTCATGAGCGTGCAAAGCGCAGCGCTACGTGCAACAACCCTGTGCAACGCCTTATCAAATTTTTGTGAGAGAGCTAATTCTAATCTGTCTAATTTGTAAGTCTAAAGGTGTTTTTCCACCTGTTGTTGTAGAGGTTTTTTAAGTCACTGTAAAATGGGCCACCAAGAAGATGGAGGGATTAAAATGTTTGGAATTGGTAGGCTATGGTTTTTTTTGACCATTTCGTTATTTTGATTATATTTTTGTTTCGTTTAAAGTGTACTTTCAATTTAGAAATAGTTTTGGTTTATTTTTATTGTGTTTCAATAAATTGATTTAATTGATCGATTGATGTGAAGTGGATGTCAATACAATCACTGTTAATACTAGCCATGATTTGTTTGTTAGTAGATGAAAATGATTAATAATACTTACATTCGCTGTAATTTACATCCAAATTCTGAGGAGAATCACATTTTCCATGCGTATGAAAGGATTGTGTCACTGTCATAGAAATATGCCTGACATTCATCAAGGACACATTTTAATGCACAAAATAAAGTAATTTTCAATTCTTCTAATTCACTGCATACAGTCCATTTACACTACCAACTTCTTATGAATGTACTGTCTTGGTTTATATCGCTGGTGCTTGAGGGAATAATGAACTATAGCCTATAACACAGACGGTGGAAACATAACCGGAGAAAACCTCAGAATTAAATTGCACTTAATCCAACCCATTTGCGTGTTGTGCGATTTTGTCAGAACTACTTGCGCCTAGACTAAATACCAAAATTTTATGGCCCTGCCCACTGATTTTGTGCTTATGACTTATGACATAGCGCTGCGCTTAATGCTAGCGCTCTTCAAACAGGGCCCAAAGTGCATCCCAAAATTGTTTTACTTCCTTTTTTAGATTATTCTGCACTACTCATGCCAACATTTTTTTTTTCAAGAATTTCATCTTTTAATGAGAATTATATATATATATAAACCCCAGAAAAAAATATCAAAATTACTTTTGCTTTTAGTAACTGAAAACATGTTCATCATAGAATAGGTGTATTTACTGTACGTTGTTTGTGTGAATTGCATTTTTTAAAATATATTTTTGAATTACTTAATAGATCTGGAATAAAGAGCGTCATGTCATTGACCCTTTTTTGAGTTTTCACTTCCAAGTTTCAATTTGATTTTCATCATCAGTAATTAAATGCAAGTGTGCAATGAACTTGAACCATTTGATTTTATATGAAAATTTAAGGCAGCAATTAAATTTTTAGTGGGTAGACATTTGTGTGTGTGTGTGTATATGTGTGTGTATACTGCACAGTTTTTCAGTAAGTTGTCAGCTAGTATTCCATTTTGAATATTGCTAAAATCCCTACCTCATGTTTTTCCTGCATCCCTCAGGACACTACATACACTGCTTCTGTGACATCAAAGGCAATTTTAGAACACACTGCCAAGGTGTGCGCTCTCCCTTGCCTTTGTGTCGTGTGCATATTTCATTTTGGTATTTGTGAAAGTGGATGTGTGTGCGGGATGCTGTGGGCGTGAACACCTCCCAGAATCTTTTGTGCCCAGTTCAGGGCACAGCGCAGTTGGCATGTCAGTGATTCGAGGGGCTTTTTACAACAGAGGCCTTTTGTGCGCCGTGTGATTGAGCTATCGCATTTAAATGTGTGGGAGGAAAGTGGACCAGGGCGATGAAGATGGGACAAAAGTTTCTTGCAGCCCACATCAACCGAAGCAGATGGGTGGTGTCTGATTTACCAACTTGTCTCTTGTGACATACTACTACAGCAGCTCTGAGCTGCAAGGTGATCCTTTTTTCTTCCTGTTCTTGTCTTTGGTCCACTCAGATTACAACATAGGGCTTGTGTGGGCGTCCGTGAGTAGACCTGCCAACAAACTAATCTTCAGGTGTGCAACTGATCTAGCCCATCCATTTAACACCTTTATCCTCAAGGGGGGTGGGGGGGAGTGCTGGTAATTGAATCAAATTAGGAGATGCTACTTGTAGTATCGAGATCAAAAATCCATCCTTTTTTGGCCTCACATTTCCAGGGTTCTGCGCTATAGATTGTGCATATGCTCTGACCATGACAAAAGGGATCAGTTTCATGTTCTTGCGGAGTATGACTAAGTGCATTAATCAAATTGCTTCCTCCTTTTCTCACTCATTAGTTTCTACCAGCTTCCCTGGCAAGATCAAAGGCTGATTTGAATGTGTTGGACAGTATAGCACATCCCACTTAAAGTGTAGAATAACTTACAGCATGATTTAGTTGTACATTGCAAAATTAACTCATCAGTTATTTATCTGTTAGTGAGTTTACTGTTGGGATACACCATGTAGTGTAATCACATATAGTGGCCCCAAAAAGCATATGGACACTTAAGGCAGTTTAAAAATATGTGAATGTCATTTCATTAGATAGCAAAATAGTAAAGCAAGTGACATTTATTTGAAAGAAATTAACATTTTAAAGAAACATTTCAAGAAAGATAGCACAAGCACACTTTTCAAAAACAACATTTGTTGTCAAACATACAGTAAGTGGAACATGTTCATAGTTAATGTGATGAACCTGTAGTTAATGTGCATCAACTTGAGAAAATGCAAAAATCAGAAATAAGAAACATAAGTTAGTTCTGAGAAAAGGTCCAGCATTGTTTGCAGATGCCACCTGGTTTGATATTTTGTTTCTAATGCAGAGAAATTTAGAAATGTTTCACATATATTGGCCCAAAAAGGTACTTTTTTTAGGGCCACTACATGTCTAGCTGCATAATTTAGTTGTGTTTATCGGTATAGTAGGGTGTTTTTTCAGTCTTGGGTATTTCATGTTTTAGGGGTTGATGCTGATGTTATGAGGGTCTCATTAAACCTGACTGAAACTTTTTACCAGACCTTCATTATTTATTTTTGGTACTTTTCAAATGCCCTCTATGTATATATTTTACTGCTTTAGCCTTGACCCAGACCCAGTCTTTCAATATTAAACTATGAAAATCCATTCTAAATATACAAATTCTTACATAACTATGATAATTGAAACAAAGAGTGAAATAACAAACCATTTTAATACTCATTGTGTGAAAATGATTTAAGTTTTTCCAAAATTATGACTAACCCACAGTTGTGGCGTCATTTCCACCACATCAAAAAATTTCCCCCAAAATGATTTTTTTTTTCAAAAGTTTTTGTACTTGTTAACCAACTCGACCAACATGTCAGTGGAGAGCATGTTTGAGATTAAATATGAGACAAGTGATGTTTGAAGAAAACAAAGAAATTTAAGGTAAATATCACAAGCTGTAATTTTGCCAAATCATACAAAAAGTTGAAAATATTTTTTTAATTGTGTGTATTGAGGATACATTAAATGTTAGTTACAAAAGTAGTTCAAGACAAAGGAGTCGTCCATTTCATTTCAAAAACATAAAAATAAATAAATAAATAAATAAATAAATATTTCCATCAGCAATTTTTTTCATAACATAATTCTAGTAAGCACAAAACAGAATTTGAGATGTGCTGGAAATGACACTGTGATGGGAATGTTAATGACTAAAGAAAAAAACAAACAAACCCATAAATCTCCTGTGATGCTTGATACACTATTGGACATTGTTAGCAGACAAATTTCTACAAGTCCAAATTGCTAAAAGTTGAAGAAACACCCTTGTGCTATACCAACTCTAATTTAAACTTGCATAGAAATTAATTTTCACTCTAAATTATGAGTTGTAATAATATTTTAAATAGATCTGAATAGTTTTTATTTTATTGTTTTAGTCATATAAATGATATCTGTTAGTGACATTTATGTGTAGAATTGGGCAAAAGTGATTGAGGGGACCTCATAATCAGTACATCATAAACATCAAAATATAAAAATATTACCAAACAACCTTTTACAGAACAAGTAATGCACACAAAATCTGAACTCTACCTGAATATTAGCAAATGAATACATTCCAAGGATCATTAAATATCTAAATGCCATTGAAATGACATGTTTGCTCGCCAGTTACAATTAAATTGCGGTAAACATGTTTTATTTTTTTAAATGTCTTTGATAATATTTTTAGATGGTCCTCCTCTTCACAGAAGCTGCAACTCAGAGTTTGAGATTATCCCCTTGCTTCAATTACCTATTGATGAGAGGGCTTCCCTGCTCTGGCCCTGCTTTGGAAAAACTATGTCTGGTTTGCTTTTAAAATGTGTTTTAGAAATGAAGGCCGGCAGTAGGATCTAAGCAGGCAATGCCTGCAACACAAGCTGGCTTTTAATATTCATCTGATGTTACTCCTCAAATGATTTGGGATTCTTGGAGTCTTTGGAATGCTCATGGACTTTAAGTTCTTAAAGTAACCAAACAATCTTCTTTTCCTTCATCAGGTCTTAGTTTTAGGGTTTTTTGCTCTTTCTATCTGTCTCACATTCTCACTAAATGATAATTGCTACCAGGGGATAATTGTCAATACTGTAGCTCGGTTTTGATAATGAGCAACAAAATATGCCCTGGAGAAACCTATAGCGAGTCTGTCTTGTGCCACACATGTAGACAATTACTCCACACCCATTTGCCATTAGGCAGAGTTACAGAGAATGTTTTCTACTTAATTAAATCCAAATCTCTCAATAGTGCAGCCTGAATGAAATATAACTTGCCTTTTTGGGTCTGTGTTTTTTGGGTGTTGGGGGTTATCTGAGTTAAGAACTCTGTGTCAAGGCAATCTAAATTTAAATAAGTTATATTTTTAGAAAAATGTGCGATGCATCAATTCAAAATTGATCCAAATCCAGCTTTCTGGTCTACAGCACCATGTGCTTTTAAAAAAACACCTCAAGTTCTGTTGTTTTTGACTTTCATTTCTTTGTGTTTGCAGTGCAATCATTTTGGCTCTTCACTGATTAACTCTGAGGTAGAACAACTACATATACAGCACAATTGGTTCCAAAAGTCTGAGACTCCAGAGTTTTCTCAGTTCATTTCATTTGTAATGAAAACGTTGTATTATCAGCATAACAATTTGAGTGAAAACTTGAATTGAAGAGTTCAAATGAATTTCAGAATTTCGTAGTATTTGCTATGTCCCACTTTTTGCTTTAATGACAACGATTGACAATGATTTGTGAATATTCCAAAGCATCTTTCCAAAGCTTCCATTAAGGCATATTCTGGTCTTAATGGAAGCAAGGAAATCTAATCTTTCTATACAAAAGAGTTAACATGGTCAATGCCACAAATTTGTTTACAACTGATTAGTGACTTAGAAATAGTGCAGAATCTGAATAGTTTCCTAGTAAAACTTCTTTGTTTTTGATTTTTCCAAGTTTAAATGAAGAAAGAAAAAAAAAAAGAAAAGAAAAGAAAAAAGAAACCCTAGATTTTCAATGTGGTCTCAGACTTTTGGACTCCACTGTGCATGAGCTATAAATCCAGTCCACCAAATGTAAAACTGCTTCTTTAATGCAAAAATTGAACTTTTGTGCAAAACACTTTGCGCTACAATGAGCCAAAAAAAAAAAAAAAAAAAAAAAAAATTTTTTTGCAAAGAAAATAGGAAATCGAAATAATGATTTCAAAACAACTCAAACGGTATTTTTCGAGTGAGTCTGAGGTCTCAGGTGCATGGGCCTTTCACTGTTTAACAGAGGTAGAACATTTGCACATATCTATACTAACCACAATGAAGACATATCCTCCTTCAGCAGGCTCTAAGCTTTACTCCATTCCCTTCTCATCCTGGTCTAGAGCAGACAGAGGGTCAGAGGTTAACATGCTAATAGAAGGTGCTGATTGCTGTGAGTGACTCTTTGCGTCTCTGCCTGTATAGAGCAGAGCGCTGCACACGTGCTGCTGAAGGAAAAGGCCTCGCACAGCTGTGTTTGGAAAGAAGACATTCATACTTGAAAATTGCTTTACAACATTGCTCTTGGAGGTATCGGCAAAACCCATAGATCAGTTGGAATGAATGGGCTCTCTTACTTTCCTTCAGTTTGACATGGGAAAGTCATATTTCTTCATGGACAATATGGATTTGTGCTTGGAGTTTCCTGTTAGGTTTGTTTATATATATATATATATATATATATATATATATATATATATATATATATATATATATATATATATATTTATTTTTATTTTATTTATATATATATATATATATATATATATATATATATATATATAATTTGCATAATGTTGAGGTTTAAAACCTTAGTTTAAAGACACTTTTCTTTATAATTCTTTACACAATGGGCTGCAAAAGAGCATGGACTTAAGCCACCCTTACATTTTATGAATGTCACTGCATTAGATAATAAAATATCAAATCAAGAGGCATTCATTTTACAGAAATTCTTTAAGCAGAACGTTCTCCAAAAAAGGAGTTTATTTGGTTTAAAATGAATAATGAAATAGATAGATATAGTGTTCATAATTGAGATGAAAGGACTGGGACACTTTTTGGTTGTCGAATGTAAGTAGTCTATGTTTAAAGTGATGAACTACACCTGTGGTTTTTCTGCTAATGTAGGACACCTGTGTAAAATTGAGGGGAACTGACTTCATACATCTTTTAAAAATCACCTTGTCACCATTTGGTTAAATGTCATTACAAAAATGGCTAAAAATAAGTAAATAAATATAAATTAATAAATTAATTGGCTCTGAGAAAAGCTCTATCATTATTTGTTTGCAGATGCCATTGGTTTGATATTTTGCAATTTAATGCAATGGAATTCTTACAGTTTTAATTGAGATTGAATTGTCCAAAAGCAGAAGTAGCTGGAATTTCTTATGGACAAATCCGGACACCTCAGGATGTTTCTAAAAATCAAAATCATAAATCAAAATTAAGTGAACGAATATCTAGTACATTTCTCATATGTTGTTGCTTATCTCGGGATTTTAAGGTGAATTTCTCTAGTGTGACTTTTTTTGAGGATTGCTATACCCCACAAATGGGTTTTCAGCTTGTATACACATTTACCCAACAGTCCATGTCAAATGTTCCTTTGTTTGCCTTTATATTGGTGTTCATATCCCTGCCTTTTGATGCACATCCAAAACATTTTCAGTTATGATGAATATATAAATTATGTTGGTTGGAAATCTCCCTCCAGTACCCAAGCTTTGCTAAATGCTTTACACCCAGTCAGGCTTTACAATGGTTGGCCTCTTGGAGAATGTTTGTAAACATCAACACGCGATTGTTGTTTCTCAAAATGCACCTCCTTAACGTCTACCACATGGCATGATCCAAAACAAGGTCAACAGGCACTTACCCCAGAAGAAGCTCTGCTGACATGAGGTCACAGAACTGAAGAGGCTGTTAGATGCCATGTTGGTCGCCAGCTTGGTCACTTGGCATACAAATTTCGTTCCTTAGAGGTTGTCGTTGACCCTTGATGCGTCTTAGGTTATAAGAATTCACGGTGCCAGGATAAGATGTACAAAAAAAAAAAAAAAAAACACCCACAAGAATTGTGTTTTGGTATCAACTATGTTCTCGACCACAAGTAATGACCAGTTATGGTGTAGGAAAAAAATGTCGCCTTTTTGGATAGGATGGAGCCAGGCACGCAGCAGTAGACAGTGCAGTTGAAGCGTACTTACTGGTTGGTGCGTTCCTCAAACCCGAAGTTGACCAACGACAATTACCATTGACGCGCTGCTGGTAGCCCCATGCAATATTCCCGAACTGAAGTTCTGCGGTTCTGTGGTTGCTCGGGCTGAGCGAAGCCTTCACACAAACTCAAAATGGCATAAGCCTTTAAAAATCTCTTTTTTCCTTCCCTCACAACACTGTCACTGGAGAAGCGGGATCACATGCTTGTGACATCACTAAAGCTGCAAAGTTGTGTGGGCCAACTTGCTTCTGTGGCTTTTCGGCTTCTTTTTCTCCCCCCTTCCTCTGCTGCCTTCCTCTGTTTTCCTTCTTTCTGGAGATGCGTGGTTCACCGGCTCTTCCTGGCAACTCAGGAGAGGCTGTGGGGAGGGAAGGGGTGGGTGTGAATCGTGTGATGCTGCTACTCACCCCTTGTGAGTCATAAGGCTTCGGAGGGGGGCGTGAATGCTAAACAGCCTCTGTTTCCCTCAACATATGGACGACAGTGTGCTCTTCTTTCTTTCCTGCCTCCTTTCTACCTCTCCATCCTTCTGTGTCTCTCTTTTTCTCACTTTTTCTCTCACCATAAGCTTGCTGGTTGGCGTGCCGCAGCCTGGCATTGCCATTATGTCAAAGACTGACACTGAGGTGATGTGAGGATTATATTGTGGAGGTGTGCGTCTTAACTGTTTAGCCTCTAGGATGGTTACAAGGGGGCTTGTAAGCATTTCCATGACTGATGTCTTATTTCTGCATTCGTAATCCTACACAGCATGCACTGAGGCACAAAAAAGTTTTTGGTCACTTTGTTTTTGAGTAAACTGTGCCTTTAACCCTCAGAGACCCAGCATAGCAGAATCTCAACACTTGCTTAAAGCATTTAAATAATGAGTAATATTCATTAAATATATGTATATGAAATTATATGTATCACAAGACTTTCATATTAACTGTTAGAGCTTGCTAAAGTCAAAAAAGGAAAAAATACTTTGCTAATTGCTTACACTTTTGGAGGAATCTAGAAATTTTACAAGTAAATATTTGACCTGTAAGAGGTTTTTTTTTTTTTTTAATCAATTCTCAAAATCGTTAATGATGTTGTGATGCTTACATTTCCCGAAAATATCAACGCTCATAAATTTTAGAAAATTTTTCTAAGCCTAGCAAAATTGTAACGCTGGGCATCAGTGGTCAAACTTTTTCTATATACACACAATGGAGCCTTTTCAGTAAATCATATGGAAAACTATTTCAGAGCCGTTTTCTGTACTGTTCTGTCAACTTTGTATTGAATATACTACTTTACATAGAGATGGGTATTTTTTGTTATTTTGATTATACCAGCAAATATATAATCAATATCAAGTTTTAAATAGTCAAATTTCTTAACTGTTTATGAATTTAACTTTACTGCTTGAAATAAATTATTTTTCATATGCTTTTGTGTGTTGAGTTTCTGATTTTCTGTGTTGAATATTCTGATTCTGATTCTGAATTGTCTTGTGAATTCAAAACTTCCACTTACTGGTCATGGAAGTTTAGTGTTCAGCAAGGGCGAAATTTTGCTATGTTTTTCCAGATTTTCCAAAATATGGTTAGAATAGGACGGCACCTTTGCCATGTGTCCAGGGACAATATCACACTGGCGTACACACTACAAACATACACAATTCCGTATTATAGATCATGTGATGTGGAAAGGACCTCTTAACGGTAATAGAGTAAAATTTCAGTACTTTCAGTACTTGATTAATCGCGATTAACTATGAAAATGTATGCGATTATTCACGATTAAACATTTTAATCGACTGACAGCACTGGTTATACATATATCATGTTACAAGTCATGTGCTATAGTAAAAGTGTTTAGAGGTCATAAAATGGCATTATGCTAGGAACAGTGTGAAAAGTGTTTATGGATGTGTGTGAAAATGAAGAAAAGTCATCGTTGTTGTAGCGCCTCATAGTGTTAAATTCACCAGGAAAGTACAAATGTAAGTACAACGAGGCACATATTTTTATTTTATTTTTTTGTGCAAAAATGTAGGTATAATAACGTGTTTCTATAAGGCCACGCTGAAATACTTTTTGGGCCACTGTACATACAATAAATCTCTCTGGCATTCTGTCTCAGTATGTGTGCGTGTGGTTGTTTGTATGAGTCGGCCTCTTCATTCTCTCATTGGCTGGAACCTTAATGAGTGATTCCTGTAAGAGGCTATATATTATAATGTACCTGTCAGCCGGGGTGTATGAAGAAATGTTGCCTCCAAAACATGTGACAAACTGCTATCATGCATTGTGACTCACTGATTTCACACACTATGCATGCAGTCTTTTACTTGGCAGTTGCTCTGGGCAGCTTTGTGATCGAGCTTGTAGGTATTTGTTTAAACAGATAAAGTAAGCTGTTATTATGAATGTATTGGATGTTTGGAATGTATGGAATGTGTCAGATATTTTCTTTCTTTGCAAATTCTACCTCTTAGAACACAGATATTTTTCATTACATTGTGGAGTAACTTACTAAAAGTAGCAAGATTAAACTGTTTACAAAACAATGTAGCTTTTACAGTAACAAGCTATGACTAGTGGTATAGCGTGATGATGCTAAATTGCAGTTTTTTTTATGTGCAGTTGTTTTTGCGCAGATAGCTTTATCAAGTAAACTGATTTAGTCCGATTTTTTTGAAAGTGCATTAGTTTGTTTGGACCACCAAAAGCGATTCACTGATTCTTTTGAGTCACCAAGGATTTTATGTTTACTTTTTTGTAGTCAAATATTTAGTTATATAACATATTGATATTTTCTGTGTTGTTTAAAGGGGTAGTTCACAAATTTAAATTCTCTTATCATTTACTCACCCTCAGGCCATCCAAGATGTCTTTCTTTCTTCAGCAGAACACAGAGGAAGATTTTTAGAAGAATATCTCAGCTCTGTATGTCCATACAATGCAAGTGAATGGTGGCCAGAACTTTGAATCTCCAGAAATCACATAAATTCAGCATAAAAGTAATCCATACGACTCCAGTGGTTTAATCCATGTCTTCAGAAGAGATATGATAAGTGTGGGTGAGAAACAGGTCAATATTTAAGTCCTTTTTTACTATAACTCTTCATTTTCACTTCCACATTCATCTTCTTTTGTTTTTTGGTGATTCACATTCTTCATGCATATCGCCACCTACTGGGAAGGAAGAAGACTTTATAGTAAAAAAGTGTAATGCTTTTTTTATGTCATAGTTTCAGCAAGAAATTGTAGCTTGTAATGGAGCTAACTCCTTTTTTTTATTATTATATATATATTTTTTTAGCTTAAATGTTTTGTTAATGATTTTTTAGTTTGGGTCTCATTTCCTAATGTTCATCTGCACAAGTTGAAAAACGGCTTGTTTTTGCCATCTTTGTTAATTATAATGGCAATAAGCATAAGCCTGGCATGCCCAGGGGCTCAAAGCTCATTATCAATTCCTGTGTAAATATTTTCTCTCTATGCTCTCTTCACACCCACATTACTAATGTTACTAATGTTGTTTCTGACCAATTTAAATATTAGCTTTGTCTCTCATAACTGAATGCATTCAAATGGCTGTACATCTCACAGGAAGTATATAATGTATATTCACTTCCGAACAAAATCAGTATGATGACTTACGTCAACTCTGTTTTCCTTTGTTTTACGTTTTGACTTTTCCCACTTTTTGAGTCTAAGATATCTTGGTATCAATTTTAAAAAGCATGACATTATCACATGCTTAATATTTTCAGTATATTTGTACAAGTAAAATATAATACTAAAGAATTAACATTAACACTACATTTTGTTCTAGTTTGCACTAAATATTTATGCTAATATCTAAAATCTGCAAATGGATATATAATAAAGGACCAATTTGGCTGGTGGAATGTTTGCAAAATGTTAAAAATCAATTTGTAATAAAAGAAATCATATATTTGCATGTTCAGGTTTGGCTTGATTTCCTTCCCATTGCAGTACGAAATGAACAGGCAGGTACAGTGATTTAGTTCCACATCTGTAAAACGCCAGACTAGTTTACACTGAGGCCACCTCTGAATTAACATGCTTTTATAGGAAACAATCACCACTTGCAAGCAATTCCTGTTGGCAGGAGCTGCAAATACAAATATTAAGCATCATTAAAGGTGGGGATCTACTATATTAATTTGATTTGAAAGATCTACCATACTTAAAGGGTGTCATTATTTACTCAGGCTCATGTTGTTCTAAACCTGTATGACTTTCTTTCTTCTACGGATCACAAAAGGTGAGGTTAGGCAGAATGGAAGCCTCAGTCACCATTCACTTTTATTGCATCTTTTTTTCCCCCATACAATCAAAGTCAATTGTGACTACATTTTAATTTTCTCTTTACATCTTACTTCTTACATCTCATTTTGTGTTCCACAGAAGTAAGAATGTAAATGATGGCAGAAATGAATTGAATTTTTTTAAGAGGAGAGGGACTCGAGAAATACTTTTCACTTTCAAGAAAGTCCAAGGCACATCCAAGGAACAAGAGACTCAATAAATTAAGTAATATTTCCAAAAGGATGTTTATATTTGATGTGAATTGTTCGGTATAGTCCAAAAGGTATCATTTGAATGAAAGTTCTTCTTTTTGTATTTTCCTTTTGCCATCCAATGGTGAGTTTACATCTTCCAGTGACCTAGAGGGCCTTTCTTGTGGTGTCTCGTCGACTGTTTTTGGAGTTGCTGCTTAGAGGGAAAATAAAATCGCCCTCAGTGTAGGATGGGGGGTTTGGGTGGGCAGAGGGGATGTTTAATATCGAATGGCACTCTTACAAGTAAAACATGCATTAAAAATAACTCTCGGAGTTTAAATTAAATCACATTTTTTTTAAAGAAAAAAAAAACCTTCAAGAAATAGGGCAACATTATTTTGCTAAAGAGGATATTTTAGTTTGGTAGCCTAACCACTGCAAACTCAAGCAATTTCTTACTCTCTGCCATTTTAATCAAGAATCACATCCAGTATAAACATGAGTGTACCTACACAGCAGTTCAAAACTCCAGAGTCTCTGGGGAGCTGAAGCGATGATTTCCAAGGTTTCCTTCACGAGTCTAGTGGCTTGTTTGAAGGCGTGTGGGGCTACCTATGTACACGTGTGCTCAGCATACAGTTCATCCATCAACATTCCTTGTCGCCGGATAGCAGAGATTCTTGATACGTGAATAATAAATAAATGTCCACTTGAAACATACAGACTTTTTCCTCTGAAGCCAAACAATAGCAAAAAAACTCCAAAAGGGCCTTTTACAATGGTTAATGGGTGTTAAGTACAGTATGAAGCCAAAAACCAAAACCCTCAAAACCACACTGTTATTTTTTTTTTCTTATAATTGTAATGGAAAAAAAGCTACAGTAAAAAAAGCAAAAAACTGTTTATTTGTTAACGTCGTCATGTATGGTGAAAAATTATATTTTGTTTAAAAAGACGGAATTGTACAGTACATTATTGTGATTTTTTTCCCCATTAAAAAGTAGGGCTTTGATTTGATAAAAATGTAGTTTTCTGTGATTAATCGCAATTAATCGCAATTAATCATGGTACTTGGTAAATTACAACAACCATTAAAAATGATAATCATAAATATTTACTTTATACTTCATCTAAAAAAATTGCAAGAAATTGGTTAGTCAACATTTATTTAAAATAATTATGCACATAAAATTATTATTATTATTTTTACAGGTATAAAATAGCCTACATTTCTCAGCCCAAGTAAAAAGTGTTATTTACCCTATTATTAATGGTGAAAATTTATGTTAGGCTATGTTAAATGAAAATACATGTACTTTTACTGAAAACTGATAAACAGTAATTGGGTGTTCCAAGAAGTCTCTGCGTGACCCATCACATTTGATTATAATTAATTGATATAGTTGTGTTTCCTATTTTTGAAATAAATATATTTGGCATTAAAATGACATTATGTAATGCCTGAAACATGGTCACTGTATTTTTTTTTTACTGTGAATTTCTGGCTCCCAGTTTTTTTAACCATCGTTTAAGGATTTCTTTTTTTTACATTGCCTCAAGTAGCTTGTTTTATAACATAACGGCAACAGCAATATGATAAAAGACACCAATGTTTGATAAATTATTACATTTATTTATTGTAATAATCACAATAAACAATTCTTCCACCAATAAATACATTTCGTTAGCTTAACTGTATGCTGTTTAACTGCCAGGCATTAATGATAAAAGGCTATTTTCAAATGTGGCTCATCTAATCAAATTTTATAGCTGGAAATGTACATTTAATAAAAATGTACTGTGAAAATTTTACTTAAAGCTGAAGTGCGTGACTTTTTTAGGTTAAATTACTTTCATGTGTCCCGAATTAATATGCAGAGATAGCTGAAACAAAGTCATTTTTGGGTTAATTTTCTCAAACTGTAAACACTGTGCTCCAGTGTTTACACAGTAAATATAAATATGATAAATGTAAATATGATAAATGTAAATATGATAAATGGGTCATGGGTCAAAATGTGCTTATTCACCTTACCTGGGTTTAAGGCTAAGGACTGTTTGCTGAACACACTAAAAACCTTTGCACAACATTAAACATTTCCATAGTTAGAAATGTAAATAATGTCACAAAGAAATGTCACAGATAGAGAGCACTATATTGTCATTGTGATATTTATTTGTGTTGATTTATTAATATGGATAAAATATAAAAATATTATATATCTTATTGTGTAATTATCATATGGATAGTATTTTCAATATATACATTAATATTAGTTTTGATCTAGTTTTGAGTAATACATTAGCCTTATAGAGTATATCCTGAATTGTAAAATAAAGCTTCAGCACAGTTCTTCTGGCTTTGGAGGAAACCCTGAGTACAGACTCAGAATTATATCTGCAAATACCATTCAGCTTCATTAAAGAATAGCTTATGGCTTTTCCTTGATTAGTTTGCTGCCCCCAGGTCCAAAATCAGGTCTATTGTTTTGGGCCAGCAACATCTTATTTCTGTTCACTCCAGGGATAAAGAGATGTCGAATTCTCTGATGATCAGTGGGTACTGAATGCTCCCTATTCAGTCATTTTGCCTTTAGTGGTGGTTTTGGCCTGGGCCCAGAACTGTACCTTCAGTAAGTATTACTCAAATATTTACTCTGCTGCTATATTGAGATGAAACAAGGGAAAGATGATTTAATGGGCTCACCAGAGAGTCTACCTCTGTGCCAAGAATCGTCCATTCTGGTGGTCAGTTTAATCCACAGAGTTCAGACTCTTACAGACGGTTTTATCGCCATAAAAGATCATGATTCAACAGCCGTGACATCCCGTCATCTAGAGTTGGATTTTAGGTAAGGAACACATCCTGTGGAGTATGGCATTTAACACTGGACAAAAAACCTAGTGATAATCACAAGTGACTGGATTCGGGATTTGAGGACTGAAATTCATTGGAAATTTCATTGGTTTGGATGGCATTAAAGTGTATTGTATGACCACAAGATTCTGAGAAAGATTGATAGTTATCGGGGTGTCGTACGCCTATTGACCGGGCACCAGTTGCACTCCTGGCTCACATGGGATAAGACATGACCAAACGTGGGATAAGACATCACTAAAGAAAGATATTTTTATATATATATATATATATCTTAGTAGCTCCTTTTGGAAGTGTAAGACCAGAAACATACTTTCTTACGTGAACACAGATGCAAATGCTTGGTCGACTCATTACCAAAATGCACATACTAACGTGTGTTCTTGCATTACTGTGGCGGTAACAAACTTTAGTACTCAATGGGGCGATAGAGTTACTTTCAAATGTTAGTACCGTAAAACCACATGAGATATTATTCAGATTAGATGCTATAAATAAATTGACTTTAACTTACTTTGCTCAGCAATATTGTCTTTTGCTCCGCTATAGTCAACTTTAAAAAGTGTGAACTGTCCGCTTATGTCCGTTATAGCGCCCCTGGCAGTGCTGAGAATTAAATGTGATTATGACAGCCAGTGATGTATTTTTCCTTAAGAATAATGTTGACATTTTGATTACAACTCCTTTTGTGTTTCACCAGAAAGAAAAAAAAATCACACAAATTTGCACCAACACAAGGTGGGTAGAAAATTACAGCATTTTTCAGTTTAAAACAAATGATTTCTATGAGGTGTGACTCGACTGAAATGACCAAATTTACAACAATATTTTAGACAAACAAATTGTTTTCTTCCTACAACGATTGTGCAACTTATCAAAGACAGAAATATCTTCCTCTTTTTTCCCTTTTTTTGTGGGGGGGTGGGGGGGCTTGGCTCAAACATCTGAGGGGCCTCTTGGCTCAGTTTAAACAGGCATGATGCTTGCCATAGTTAGCTATTTTGTCATTAACTTGTCGTTAATTTATTAGTATGCCCATTGGGTCTAAAGCTAAATACTATAAAGTTGGATCCAACATACATATTTGCCATTCTGTTTGCTGACTGTTCCTGGAATGACTGAAAGTGTCCAAATGACCATGTGCAAGACATTTTAGACACCTTGGAAGTTTTTCTCCTTCACCCAAATGTCTCCATACAACCCAGACTCACCAGACAACCCATGAAGTATTTATCCTAATCTTGACATTTATAAAAGCACATGGTGAAAAAAGCTGGTGTTTTTATTTAGGCATGCAAAATGTACCAAGCTCCACTAAAAATAAGTGTTAGGGAATTTCTTGGTTTGGTTAACTTCTGCCTCTACCTCAAGCGGTGACCAGAAAACGCTACCAAATCTGACATGCTCAAGTCCCGAGAAATATTACGCTTCCTGTAATAAAACACAGCTTTTAAGTTGCTCACAGTTTAAAGCAGTCTTTGGAAGTAACTGACTAGAAGTAGCGATACTATTAACTTTTTTCTTGTTATTTTTATTAAATTTTTTACTGTTAGCTACATACAGCATTTCAATAGTGTGACAGTACTTTTGATATTCTCATAGTAATGTAGCTTAACAAGCTACTTTTTCCAATGGTTGGGAAATTGGAAGTTACACATTTTATAAGATTTAGCTTCAGTGTCGTTAGCTACTTTTTGTTAGCGGCTTAAAATGTAGCTCCTTTTCAAAAGAGTAGCTTGTAATTTATCTAAAAGACTTTAAGATTTAAAGTCTGAATTATAAGTAGCCTGTATTATGAGAGGCTATATGTTTGATGTAGCTTCCCCAAAACATGTTTCAAGCATAATTTCCTACTTTCTGTTGGCATTGCTAGGCTTCATTTGAAGGGAAACTATAGATGAAGAAAGTTTTCCAAGTTTAGACAGTAGCTTATCTCTGTACGTTCTCGCCAGGAAATGTAATAATCAATTTACAATAAGTCACTGTGGTCTTGACAAACAAAGATAGCTTTGATAGCTCTCCTGAATTTGAGCACTTTTCTTTTGTCTCATTTCAGTTTGTGTCCGTGTCACATATAATGTTGCAGAAATGGTTCTTTTTGTTGGAAAAGATTTAAGCTGGGATCTGATATTCTGGGATTGCTTGCTTTGGAACAGTGAGGGCAAATCTTGGAGGGCTACAGGCTCCGGATACAGTGTTCATTTCAAAAGAACCTTCTATTATTGTGAATCTTTCAAGGAAATGTGTTATTTCATTCCTTTTAATATCTTCCCTGTTTTACGATTACACTTATGTGTGTGGTCAATAAAGCAGAACTCACATGCCTCTGTGAAAATCTTCAGTAAGGCTCGGAGTAGGATGAAATGACACCCAGTTCTTGGGTGGTCATAATGAGGGGCCATTGACTTTTAAAATGGTCTCTATGCATGACAATTTATTACACATGGTTTCCCATTTTTTTTTTCATTCTTTCTTGAATTTCTGTTTCGGTAGACTAGAGAATACTAATATCCCCCTATGGTTTTTATTATAGATTTTAGTCATCTAGTCATACTGAACTAAAGTTTGTAGCAATGTTAAGGGAGCAGTAACACTTGTAATGTTTAACTATTACATCTTCAGAGCTTCATTGGATATATACTTGCCGATGTCTCTCATTTGTATGAAAACCTTTTTTTTTTTTTTTTTTACCTTAATCTGTTCAGCACAGTATAACACTTCGTATTGTGTAATAGCCATATTTATTTTTATTCACGTTTTTTTTAATTTTTTTTATTAAAATCTTTAAATGTTTTTGATAGATTTATTAAAGCATATTAAAGGATTGTTCCGGGTTCAATACAAGTTAAGCTCAATTAACAGCATCTGTGGCATGATGTTGATTACCACAAAAATGTATTTCGACGCGTTCCTCCTTTTCTTTAAAAAAAGCAAAAATCGAGGTTCCATTGAGGCACGTGTATGGGGACAATGAAAGTGAATGTGGCCAATTTTTGGAGGGTTTAAACACAGAAATGTGAAGCTTATAATTTCATAATAGCACTTGCATGAATTTTTCTGTTAAAACGTGTGTATTATTTGAGCTTTAAATTAGTTTCAATTGTAAGTTTTACAGTCATTTTAGGGTTTTAGGGTTTGTTTATATTACATCGTCATGGCACGAAGTTGTAAAATTGGCTATAACTTTACACAGAAAAGTCAGTACGTGATTTTATCACACTAAAATCATGTTTACACAAATATACTTTATGTCTTGCATTTTAATGTCCAAAAATGGGCCCCCATTCATTTCTGTTACGATTCTCTGTTGTTTGCCCTGTGTTTTGCCTCTGTCGTCTGTTTCCCCCTGGACTACACTCCCCATGATTCCCTGCCCTGATCGCTACCAGCTGTTCCCTATTGTTTTTCCTGTGTGTCATTTACCTAATTATCCCTCATGTATACAATGCCCTGTTTTCTGTTCACCTTTGTCAGTTGTTAATGTTTCTCCCCAGTTCATGCTCCGGTTTCAGTCCTGTTTGTTTTCATTTGTTTTCGTTTGTTTTGCTTCCTGGTTTCCTGTCTTGTCCTGTTTCCATGTTCATCCTGTTTTGTATTTAATTTTATTCTTGTTAAAATAGCTGCTCTTAGATCCTGCCCTCGTGACTTCCCTCATTGCTACAGAACAACCGACCCAACCGAAATGGATCTAGCAGTGCCCTTCATTTGGCTGACACGAGCGAACTTACCCATCCTGGAATATTCCTGTCTGTTTTGTGTCCTTGCCAAGTGCACAGACTTTTCGAATGCAACCCTGAAGTCCATGTACTCTATCGGTCTCATTGCACACCAGTGGAGGGAGTTGCCGGCGACCGGAGATTACACATGGGAGGAATATGTTGAGTTGACATTAGAGACATTCACCTCAGCGGATCCTCCTCAATCAATCCTGATCCCGGTTTCCGAGTGAGCCACGTCTCAATCCGCTCCACGCCACGTCACATCTACGTCACAGTCGGCTCCATGCCAGGTCACAGCCACGCCTGAGTCTGCTCCATGCCTTGTCACAGCCACTCCTGAGTCTGCCCCCTGCCTTGTCACAGCCACATCTGAGTCTGCTCCACTCCATGTCACAGCCACATCTGAGTCTGCTCCACTCCATGTCACAGCCACGTCTTAGTCTGCTCCACGCCAAGTCACAGACAAGTCTGAGTCTGCTTCATGTTATGTCCCAGTCAAGTTTGAGTCTGCTCCACTCCATGTCACAGCCACGTCTGAGCCTGCTTCACACCATGTCCCAGACAAGTCTGAGTTAGTTCCACGCCATGTCATAGCCTTGCCTTCCGCGACTCCCTGCTCGAAACCTTTCTCGGCCCTTGTCTCCAAGTTGAACTCTCCACCACTGATGTCGGTGTGTAGGGTCACTAAGACCCTTCCTCACAGCTTGTCAGCACTCCTGCCTGCCACGGCCAATGAGCCAACGCCCACGCCTGCCACGGCCAATGAGCCAACGCCCACGCCTGCCACAGCCAACGAGCCAATGCCCATGCCTGCCACGGCCAACGAGCCAACGGCCAACGAGCCAACGCCCACGCCTGCCACGGCCAACGAGCCAACGCCCAAGCCTGCCACGTCCAATGAGCCAATGCCCAAGCCTGCCACGGCCAACGAGCTGGAAGCTTCGTCCATCCCAGAGCCTGCGTTGCCAGCCTCGCTCGTCCCAGAGCCTGCGTTGCCAGCCTCGCCCATCCCAGAGCCTGTGTTGCCAGCCACGTCCATCCCAGAGCCTGCGTTGCCAGCCTCGTCCGTCCCAGAGCCTGTGATGCCTATTTTGGCCACCCAAAGGAGGAGGAGAAAGGCTTCTGTCCCTGAGTCTCTGCCCATGCACACAACCACGGAAATCGTTTCCAAGTCTCTGTCTATGCCCACGACCACAGAGGTCGTCTCCGAGTCTCCGCCCATGTACATGACCACGGAGGTCATCTCCGAGTCTCTGCCCATGTTCACAACCACAGAGGTCATCTCCGAGTCTCTGTCTATGCCCATGACCACAGAGGTCGTCTCCGAGTCTCTGCCCAGGTACACAACCACAGAGGTTGTTTCCAAGTCTCTGCCCATTTTCACGACCACTGAGGTCGTCTCCAAGTCTCTGTCCATGCCCATGACCACAGAGGTCGCTCTCGAGACTCTGCTCATGTTCGTGACCACTGAGGTAATTTCCCAGTCATCCTGGACTCTTAGTCTCGAGCCTACCACAGCTCCGCCTTCCATGGCTCCGCTCCTCGAGCCTCCTACGGCTCCGCCTGCCACAGCTCAGCCCCTTGTGTATGCCAAGGCTTTGCCTTCCATGGCTCCGCCCCTCGAGCCTGTCACGGCTCCGCCTTCCACGGCTTCGCCCCTTAAGTCTTCCACGGCTCTGCTCCTCGAGCCTACCATGGCTCTGCCTTCCACGGCCCCACTCCTCGAGCCTCCTACAACTCCGCCGGCACTGCTCAGCCCCTCATGCCTGCCATGGCTCCACCTTCCATGGCTCTGCCCCTCGAGCCTTCCATGGCTCCACCTTCCACGGCTTCACCCCTTAAGTCTTCCACGGCTCCGCTCCTCGAGCCTGCCATGGCTCCACCTTCTACAGCTCCACTCCTCAGTCCTGCCACGGCTCCGTCTTCCATGGCTCCGCCCCTCGAGCCTGACATGGCTCCGCTTTCCACAGCTTCGCCCCTTGAGTCTCCTACTGTTCCACCTTCCACAGCTCCAGTCCCTAGAGTGTGGTCATCTCTCAGGTCTCATGACCCTGTTTCAGCCCTGTGGCCACCAACCAGGCCTCCTGACTGTCCACCTAGTCTGCTCTGGTCTTCTGGGTCTCCTGGCCGTCCGCCTGATCTGCTCTGGTCTTCTGGGTCTCCTGGCTGACAGCCTGCTCTGCTCTGGTCCTCTGGGTCTCCTGGCCGTCTGCCTGATCAGCTCTGGTCTTCTGGGTCTCATAGCCTTCCACCTGATCTGCTCTGGTCTCCCTGGTCTCATGGCTGTCCGCCTTATCTGCTCTGGTCTTCTGGGTCTCCTGGCCATCCGCCTGATCTGCTCTGGTTTCCTGGGTTCCCTGGTCGTCCGCCTGATCTGCCCTGGTTCCCTTGATCCCTTGGTCGTCCGCCTGATCTGCTCTGGCTTCCTTGGCCCCCTGGTCATCTGCCTGGTCTGTCCTGGTTTCCTTGGTCCCCTAGTCATCCGCCTGATCTGCCCTGGTTTCCTTGGTCCCATGGTCGTCTGCCTGAGCTCACCTGGTCTCCTGGGTCCTCTGGCCACAAGCTCGATCTGCTCTGGACTCTTTGTTCTCTGGCTCCATCTTGGCCCTGCCTCCCCTTCCTGCCCTCCTTGGGCATCAGGAGCTGCCCGTTTTCTGTTCACCTTTGTCAGTTGTTAATGTTTCTCCCCAGTTCATGCTATGGTTTCAGTCCTGTTTGTTTTGCTTCCTGGTTTCCTGTCTTGTCCTGTTTCCATGTTCATCCTGTTTTGTATTTAGTTTTATTCTTATTAAAATAGCTGCTCTTAGATCCTGCCCTCGTCACCGCCCTCATTGCTACAATTTCCATATAGAATGCCACACTGGAACCTCAATTTTTGCTTTTTTTTTTTTTTGATTCAAAATAAATTTTTGTGGCAATCAATATTATGTCACAAATGTTGTAGATTGAACTTAACTTGTGTTTAACCCAGAATATTCCTTTAAACAGTATCACATGAGCCAAAGTGCTGCTGTTGATTGTTAGCTGATATTTAGTTCAACAGCATGATTGCTTGTGTAATATACCTTTAATACAACTGTTTTATAAAGAGGTTCATATCTATTAATTAACATATTTTACTTAGAGTAATGTTCTAGGTTCAATACAAGTTAAGCTCAATTGACGAGAATACATTTTTTTAGCATAATGCTGATTACCACAAAATTATTTTCCTTTCAAGGGCAGTGAACAGGGCCAGTCCATAAACATTGAGATATGTACGTTTTATAAAGGATTGAAACAAGATGTGAACATTATACGTAATAACATGTTTTGAGTATGATCAGATCAGGGATTTACTGCCATTGTGGCTCTTACCAGATTATGGGATTATTTGTGTTATGTTGTCATGACAACAAAATTGTAATGCTGGATTTAACTTGACACATATAAGGTTAATAAATGATTTTATCACACCAAAATGATGTTAACACATAAAATACACATTGTGTATTTCAATGTTTATGGAATGGCCCAGTTCATTACAATTGTAAGTGTTGTAAGTAACAACGATTTTTGCCTCTTTTTATTTTTTATTTTTTTAAATGAGCGAGGGATGGGCCATTTCTTTTTTTGTGGTAATCAACATTATGTAACAAATGCAGTCAATTGAGCTTAACTTGTACTGAACATGGAGCATTAAAGATAACACAGAAAATCTGAGTGATATACAGTGAAGTGTCCCAGTGCTGTTGTTCTAAATATCAGTACTCTTTGAACGCCGTATTCTCTAGGGGAAAAAACTGCACTTACAGTTTGAAGCACTTGTTTTGTTTATGCAGTGATAATGGACTAACACAGCTACTCCAATCTAATTTTTATGAATTAAAGCAAATGAGAGTCTCACTGCGAGCTTGAGTAGCACTAATATCATTTACGTGAACCAAATTGTTGGTTTTGTGGTAAATCAAATCTCAGATTGATCAGTAAACACTCTGACTAATGCGGTCACTGAGACTGAATTAAGAAAGATGGCCAGATTGCAAGGAAAGAGCGAGGGAGTTGGTTTTCTTAATCTCTGATCGATATATTTGATGGCCTCTCTTCACTCATGTCTCTGTTGTGTTACTCTAGAGAAAGGATGCTAACAAACAGGAAGAATGAACTAACCAAACATCTTAGACAGGGAAGATGCCCTAATTAATGTAACATGAATAAAAATAAGACTTTCAGGTGTCAGGGAATGTTGTACTGTTGTTTAGCTATGGTTGTTGCTCATTCAGCAGATTCTGGTATACAAAAGTACATCCCACACTACATTCATCCTTTTGATTTTTATTCACATAAAATGAAATATGTCTTGTATACCTGGGTGTCTTGTCAGGTATTCAACAGTATGATGTATTGAACAGATTGTTGCTGCATCCGAATAGGCATACTTCCCTACTATACACTATATTATGCCCAAAACAGTATTCCGATGGAGTAGTATGTCCGAATCCTCAGTATTCAAAGTAAGCGAGAAATATTTGGATAACCCACTATTTCCGGCAAGATTCTAAAGTGCAGAATGACTCGACACTTTACTGTCCCATATTTCCTTGGGACCTGAGGAGGTGTCAATTTCAAAATGCTGGATTTAAAAAAGTGAACCAGGAGTCAGACGGCTCTTTTTATTTTTTTTTTATTTATTTTTTTATCCCCTTTTCTCCCCAATTTGGAATGCCCAATTCCCACTATTTAGTAGATCCTCATGGTGGTACGGTTACTCACGTCAATCCAGGTGGCAGAGGACAAGTCTCAGTTGCCTCCGCTTCTGAGACCGTCAATCCACACATCTTATCACATGGCTCGTTGTGCATGACACTGTGGATACTCACAGCATGTGGAGGCTCATGCTACTCTCCGCGATCCACGCACAACTTACCACGCGCCCCATTGAGCGCCAGAACCACTAATCGTGACCACAAGGAGGTTACCCCATGTCACTCAGCACACCCTGGATTCAAACTCGTGGCTCCAGGGGTGGTAGTCAGTGTCAATACTCGCTGAGCTACCCAGGCCCCCCGGACAGCTCTTTTTTTAACTGTAAGTGCTATACTGTATATACCAAGAAAGTTATTCTGTGTGGCTCTTGTTTAACAAAACCAGAGTAAATTATTGTTGCTGTTGTTGTTATTACGTCATATATTCAGGTCACGGGACAATGCTCACATTCCCAGTTGAAGTATGTGGCAAACAGGGTTCAGTGATCTGAAAAAAAAATTTTTTCATGATATTTCATAATGACATTGCGATAACCAATTACATCATCCAACACTCCCAAACCCCCTGCCCTTACAAAAATTAACCATGGTTTTACTACAATAACAACAGTTTAACCATGACATTTGTACTAAAACCATATTAACCACAAAATAAACCATGGTTACTACAATATTACTATGGTGAAACCATGATATCCACCAAGAAAACATACTGTAGTTTCTACAATATTACTGTAGTAAAGGTAAACCATAATTAATTTTTGAAAGGGTTAAACAAATAGGAAAACAACATTAAACTGAACATTAATGTATACTTAATATACACTGATGAACTAGAAATCACAATTTTATGTAACTGAATCGAAATATTGTGATAAACTGCAGCAATTATCTAAATATTTTGCTTAAAAAAAGAAGGCAAAGTTCCTTTAAGGCAGTTTGGGTCTCAAGAAAATCAGTGAATCCTTTACGTGTGTGAACTAGTTAATTTACATGAACTGTCCGAACTAATCGACTAATTAAAATTAACTGTTCTCAGAAGCTAAATATAAGGGAATTGTTTATTTTAACCTGTTCATTTACAGTGCAGTCAAGCATACTTTTGGCATTTAAAGAGCTGGTTCAGGTGTCTTGATCCCAGTGGACCTGAATTTACAGCCTGATCTCATTAATATACATAGCTATTTGTACGTTAATATTTATAACATTTAAACGTACGTTTGTACATTTTAATAGACACTAAAATGTACAATATGGACGTTTGAAAGCATCTAAAATGTAAACATACTATATTTACATATTTACAGCTTTAGAAATGTAAAATATTTATGAACCCAGTACAAATATTTGAATACACGAATCGATTATAAATATATTTGTATATTTTTACTGTTTTATATTTTAGATCCCTTAACCCTACCCCAAGCACTAAACATAAGCAATACAATATAAAAACATGTAACAAGTAGATTAATGTACAGTAGCAATAATTTTTTATTTTTAATCATATGAAAAATATTTATTAAGCATATAAAACACGTAACAGGCAGATACATTTAATCATAAAATGTTATTCCGAAAAATGTCAAAATTCAGTACAAAAGTAGTCCAAAGGGCGATGCGCTGCATCCGATGTGCTCCTCGATGGCATGCAATAGCATTGTGTGAGGTAGACAGTGGAATTTTAATTATTAATCGCTGTAAATCTTCTCCTGATGTACTCCATAACGGAGCAGTCATACCTCATTCAAGCATATATATCGCAGAATACGGCATGTCGCAAATGGTCACAAAGACACTTGAGAGCCAATAAGCATTCGACTTCACTGCCGTAAAACCGCTGGGGCCAGTTGTATAAACATAGCCATTAACTTAAGACTAACAATTTGTCTGACTAGCTAAAGACACCATAGAAAGCCGGTTGCATAAACCAAACTCACAGTTGTCTTTAGTAAGACATTCTAATTCCTATTGAATTGTGGGAAAAGTAAGACACTGAACAGCTTAAAAAAACGGCCTACTCTGAACGCTCAATTCAGTTTTCATTCGCTGAAACTATTTGCTTATTAGAGGAACACAATGCTTCAAAATTATTCTAATGAACAAATTCAGTGCTTTTAACCCAGATAATAAAAAACACAAAACACTTTGTTATCATTGCAGAAGTCAAAGTCTTCTACAAAGTCTCAACTCAAGCCCTTTTCAGCACTCAACTGAAGCCCCCACTGGCTCAGCTGACAGTTATTATCCATGGCAACATAGAATGTCAGTGAAAGTTAGCCTATGGGACTGCTGTCTTACATTTTGGTCTTTATGCAACTGACTGAAAAAGATAAGACCAACATTTTAGACGACTAACTAGTAAGACTAGTCTAAAAAGGTTTTATGCAACCGGCCCTGTAATGCTTTTTGAGGGCAATTTTTGAATTTTGAAAATAAAACCAACCAACGTGGGTTGACGGTTACTGCGGGAGTGATGGTGCTGCGGCGGATGGAGACATTGAATAAAAGGCTTGAATTTGGGTCTGTTCTTCACAGAAAGCAGCAGATTTGGATTATAGCTAACAAATTTATGGATTCATTTTATTATTGTTTTATGGTGCTTTTGTGGTTTATTTAGTTTTTTGGCAGATTCTGAAAACACCTTTTGTGTCCCATGGCAAACAAAAATAAAATGAAATGCTTAATAAATGATTAAACGATTACAGAGTTCAGTCAGTACATCTGTACGTTTCTATAGGTACTAATACGTAAAATGATGACGTTTAGATGCTGTCACTACATCGATAGTTTATGTTTCAGTGTCTATGCAAACGTAAGAGAATGTACGTTTGCTTGAACTAAACTTTACATAAGAATACAAACTAATTCTCATGAGATCACATTGGACCTTATGCTAAGTCAAAAGTCTAATTCAGAGAGTGTACCTAGATTTGATTCTAATGCTCAAGAAACACTTACCACATCGTGTACTGCTATGATTCAGGGTGATTCCTCAGTGAATGACACCCCACGTAAGTCTTCCAGCTCACATATGGTTTGAATGCTGTAGTCAGAAGTAAACTGAGAGATGATGAGAGACAGTAGTATCTCAGAGTTCTCAGTAAACCCACAAAGTAATTGGCAAATGTGAGTAATCATGACCAGGCAATGTGGGGAGTGACTCCTGGTCCATCAGACACGTGGCTCTGGACTGTATCGCAGAGATCTTCTAACCAGGTCCTTTTCTGCCCAAGGTCCTTCATCGGAATGTGATTTACGAATGTGAGTTTAAAGGCACAGACTAACAATATATTACTCACGTTAAATGCAGACAGTGTAATTAATGTTGGCATGAGTCTAATGAAGAATTGCTGAATGGAGCATGTATTACGATGAAATACAGTGACAATAATACTCTGTGGCCTAGTTCTTCACTTTAGAGCCTTACAAATGCCCATTTCAAGATTTAGTCACTGAATGTGTTTTGAGTATGCAAGTTTTCCTGTGCCGTTAATCACCTCTGTGAAATAATTCTACCGTCAGCTTTGTTTTATGAGTACATGCACTGTTGGCTTACTGCTCTTTTTTGAATCTGTAATGTGTGTAGGGGAGACTGGGGGCAATTGTAACACACTCGATTACTCCATTCAGAAATAACTGGACTGATGACATGCACAATACAAGTGCTCAGTTGGGTTTTCTATTAGAAAAGTAAAATAATAATAAATAAAAAAAGAATAGGCCTTATTAAGTAAAAATCGGAACTACTGACCCGATTGGCCTGGCAGGATTGGCCTTTTTTTGTTGAGACCTGAATCTAGACATATGTTTTTGTATATTTAGGTTTTTGGTTACAGATGATTCCGGATACAACATAACTGAATTTCAATATGATTTGTACATTTTCTGAAGATAATGTGAGTGGTGTATGCTGTGCATAATCTACCGCCTTGATGCTAGAATGTTGTGGGTGGTTGCCAGGGCATTGCTTTGCGGTTGCTAAGGTGTTATGAATGATAGCTAGGGCATTTCTACACCGTAAACCAATTGTCATTATTGGAAAAATCAAGTTGTCTTAACTGAACATTACTTGAAATGATAACTCAAATATCGGAATTCCTTGTACTTATTTTTCTATAAAATTCATATACTTTTTAATTGCTAATTACTATTGAGTACAAAATTGAGACTGTGGGGAATACCTACAATGTCTTGTGCTTGAATTATTTTATTATGTTTCCTTGTTGAAAGTGAACATGGGGGCATTTAAATAAATGTTGGGGGTATTTAAATAGTTGTTACTAAGAATTCATAGAGGTTTTAGCTCTTTTGCAGTGTCATTTATGTTGTTTTGTTGCAATATGTTGTTTCATGTGATGTCATCATTAGGGTGATCTGTGTCCCCTTTGGTCAAGTTGGACCCTGTTAACACCATCTCAGTATTTCTTGTGCTTGTGCAACTGAAGAACAGGCATTTATGTGTCTTTGTGGGGAAATAAGTTTATTTAATGATTGACCTAGTATCAGTTATAATCTTCATTATTTAAGCTGTGTTCTTGTTTATGACCTAAAGTCCATTCAATTAAAATTAAGGTGAAACGGCAACCTTTATATAGCAAATCTGAGTTAAGTCTACTTGCATCTAGTTACCTTAACTTATATAGTTAAATGAATTCAATATGAACACCATGTTAAGTTAACTTAATTACACATGTTTTGGAGACACCATTACTCATTTAAATTGAGGGAACTGAGTTTACTCAGTCAGTTGAGTACAGTCGTTTACCTGTAGTGCTTCAAAGTTAAAAAAACTGACCCCGCTTTACAAAATGATGGATTAGTCTGTAAATATTGGTACATGACATTTAATATTTTGGATTTTATCTTAAATTATGTTTATCTTTCTTCATAAAATGTGTTAACAAAATAAAAAATTTCGGCTGGTGACGTTTCTGAAATTTGGTTGATTTGACATGGAATAACCCATTTACGTATATACAGTAGTTTAACACTTAGGGTAAGGGATCTAAATAAATATAGAAAGAGAATTAATTCTTCAACCAATTGAAATATGGAAAATGTGAAGAGTAATTATATGAATAGCCAGTTTATATGTGACTTTTGGACTTTTTAAATCCTAAGAAAATTTAATTTTACATTATGATGGACATTTTTGCTGACGGTCTGAGAAATTATAATTGAACCTGTATCATCAGTTAAAACAACACTACCATCAAGTACACTAATTCACCATTTACTTTCATTGCACCTTTTTTTCAGTAAGATGAAAGTAAATGGTGGTTAAGACATCACCTTATGTGTTCAATGGAACAAAGAAAGTCAAGGGTTGAAGGATGAATAAATGATGACAGAATTTTCACATTTGAGTAAACTATCCCTTTAACCCTCAAATTCATAACCTTGCTTGTAACCATTTATGTGTATATTTACAAAGTCGATTTACAAAATCAAACATACAAACAGAACAGAAATAAATCACAATACTGGCACAATATTTTTGTGCACATTCCTGCTTGGTGTGCAAATGTCATTTAGGTTCTCTTTGTCCTTAGAGGAAGTTTTAAGTGGGTGGTTTGAAGACCAACTGTGGTTCAGATATATTTCTGGTTTTGCTGTGGGTAAGACACTCCCAAGCTCCTCACCAGAACTATGCAGATCAAGGCCACGCTGTGGAGTAGACGATTAACAGCATTAAACCATGACTTATTGAGGTCTGTCCTTTTCCTGTTGCTTGGAAGTCATCTAATGGCGAGATTAATTGAGTTTTCTCATCGCTTGTAATAAGAATCTTTTCCTTTCTTAATTGCATTTCAGCTTTGCTCAATGGACTGGCATAGCGCACTTGGCTAAACAGTAAAAAGAAGTTTGGATTCCAAATGCCATTGGAAGTGGGCAGCAAAAACAATAAAGTGATGTTTAGGCACATTGTAAGCATTGCAAACTGTGACCATATCCTGTTTTTAAAGGGATGGCAGCTTTATTGCACTGTGACAGGCAAACTGAAATGGTACCCACTGTCCTGTTGGCCTTGTTCGAAACTAGCCAGCGTGTTTAGTCATGCATTAGAAAGAGGGATTTTTAAGTGCAATCCGATGCTTGCGGTACAGTGTGTGGACAAAGTGGACTTTTTTAGACGTGCCTTAGAATGAGTGCACAATAATTTTACAATTTACTGTGGTTATGTGATGGTGCACTGCCACTGTTATATTTGATTGGAATGTACCATTCTATTTTTGTGTAGATCTAGTCAGAGTTGGGTTATGAACCGCACATCTCTGCAGCTCTACCCCATCCATCCATCCATCCATCCATCCATCCATACATCCATGCGTGAACTTGAAGGAAACTTGACTTCACACATTCACTAACCAAATCAAGAAAATATTTGTTTTTGTTTGTTTATGCCAATTGGTTTGATGTTTTGTTACCTATAAAATGAAATTAATACATTTTTAAGTGTGACTTAAATGTCCAAAAATGTCCAAATACTTTTTGGGACACTGTAGCTGTTTTAAGACCTCTTGGACATTGAACATTGTTTAAAGTCCAGTTTACAATATAGGAAGCAGTTTATATTTTCTAAAGGAATTTTAAATACATCTTTTGCCATTTTATTTCCACTTTCTCAGGCAGTGCCAAAGAAAAGCAACATGCCGTGCAGCAATGATGTCTGTTTTTAATATTAACAGACATGAGTCTGATATTTTGAAACATACCAAAATAAGCAGTATTTCTATATGACTGGAGCCTGCCAATGGAATGAGCACAATAAACTGTTCACTTGCACCACTAGGAGCTATTGGTGTTTATTTATCTGGACAGAACATATCTATGGTATTTCTGAATTAACTGGCAGCCTTCAAAATATTTAATGGAATGGCACCAAACTGAAGAAACTTCAAGGGGCCTCCATCATCGCTAATACAAGCCTATATTAAGATTGTCAAGCTGTTAACTTATATCAATCACTTTAACATAAATAATTTGAGAGGAAAAGAAGAGAGAGAATGTTGCTTTTTTCTCCTTCTAATGGTGTATTACAATCCTTCAGTGAATGTAGCTTATATAGCACAACATTTTGCTACAAATCCAATTCGTAGTTACTACGCCTACATGCCAGCTGAGAAAAATTACTTCAAAGTCTTCCGTTTGTCTAGACAAATATGGATTATAATATTCTCTGACTCTGTTTTCTCTTAATCAGACCATAGTTCAAGCAACCCCAATTAGTCAATTTCGACAAAATATAAAGTTCCCGCATTTTGCCTTTGCAGGGCAGTATGGTTCCTGAAGTACAAATTACCTCAGAGTAATTGTTTAATTATTTGGTTAATGGCTCAGAATTATTATATGAAGTACTTTATGAAATGCCTATGGAAAAATGACTGGGAAAAATACTTCCAGAACCAAAATGTCTGAAAAATGGGATTGGCACTGTTGGCACTCTCCCTACACTCTAAAACTACTTATGTTTTTTTTTTTAAAGGCTATATCTGAATATTTGGTAATAAACTTAAAAGATATTGTTTTTACACATATAATCAATTGCAACAAATCAAGTTTTATTTTGTGCCATTGTTTTTGATTCTTTTACATAATTTGCAGTGCTTGAAGATTGTTCATTACCTGTCTTTACCTGTATGGTTAAATTGGACAGAAATTATTATTTTTTACCTCAAATCATATTTTTAATGTTGTGATTCAAGTTGGAGCTAGTTATTTTGGTTAATGGCTTAAAACTATTAACTTTTTTTTTTAAATCCCTATGAAGAAAATTAATGTGAAAAATATTTCTGAAAACAACGTCATTGAAAATGTGCGTTATCATAGTCTCGCTCTGTTGAATCCACAGCTTTACATTTTCTGAATTTTGAACAGGGTGAATGTGACAAATGACCATAAGGTGTTGACAGACTTTGATATAGATTGTAGACATTTGCACAGGAAACTTTTTAATGAGGTGCACCGTTCATACACTGAAAGCCCCATAATCGCATTAGTACATAAATAATAATGCCCCCTTCAAAGAAGTACCATTACTCCAGCCGTTGCCATTGTAAAGAGACTGTGGGACTGTTTCGCTTTGTTTGTTGTGTTCGTTCCTTTCAACTCTGTGAAAATAATGCATCAGGAATCCTGTTCGTTTTGGAGTTGATCATTATCAATTTAATTGCAACCGAATCTGGCCTCATGGAACAATTTTTAATGTATATCATTTCGTATTTTTTTTAGTATCTGTCATCTCAAATATGTAAATGTTTAAGAGGCAGCAGCAAAGTATTTCTAGCAAGTCAGTCCATTGTTGACCATCTTTAAAACGCTCTCGGGATGCTATTTCCAGTCACGACAGTGCAGATCCTACCTACTTGAATGGGGAGGGACCGAAATTTCAAAAAATGGTTGGTCAAGATTATGATAAAATAACATATTTCAAATCAGCAATAAAATTTTACTACACTGGAATAATAAATTGTGCTTCTTTACCTCAGATTACGCTAGAAAACGCAATAATCCCAGCCTTTATTGCTAATGCGCATGCACATTCTAGAGTTGATTGACAGGCGATGTCTGTATCTAAAAGGTGATTGGTTCTTTTAACTGTAAGGTGTGACTTCCTTTCTATATCCATTGACTGTCGGGTGCTAGAGGTTCTTGGTTGGCATTCCAGTTTCTCCTATTTATTTCAATAGAAGTGGCCCATCTCTGCTAAATATTCTCTGGCAGCAGTCTCGGCTTGACTCTGAGTAATATGGCTTCAATAAATCTGAGTGTCAAGTATGCTTGATTTATTTGAAGTGGAGGGGAAGACTTTAATATGAGACACATGTTTTCAATAGATAACTGATGTCTGAACCGATAAATCACCTGAAGATGTAGAACGGCAATACAACAGGCAGCCAGTGATTTGTAAGTAATATAGGGTAGGCATACAAAACTCTATTTCTGATGAATCATGGACAATTTTTCCTATTGGTTACAGTTTAGAATTTTCATCCTATCTAGACTGCATGCAATCCAGAGAGTAATTACAAAGCACAGTGGATGTAAATCCTTGGAGACGGTGGGCTTATATATATATATACACACACATACAGTATACTGTATATATTACAGTGTGTGCCTCTGACAGTAATAAGAAGTGTGACAACACTGTTTATTTTTTCATGCCTTCATTAAAAACACAATAACAGAGTATAATTAACTGGCACCCAAGGCCAGAAAATATATATATTTTCTAATGTACTGCATATTAGAATGAATAAATTTTTCTCAGTTTCATTAATTGAAGGTATTTATTACAAAGAATGTTGCCAGCAATTTTTATATAATGTGTGATTTTGTAAAATTTGTAATAATAATAATAATAATAATAATGTAGTTATATATATATGTACATATATATATATATATACATATATATATATATATATATATATATATATATATATATATACATATACGGATATGATGTTATAATAAATAATATATTTGTTATATTTCTCAATTCTGCCTTTTGCATCAAATTTGAAGTGTCATCAAGACATTCTGCTCTCATAAATACAGCACAGACTGTAAACAAGCTGGTGTATTTTTTGTGCTGTTCTCTGCTTCTTCTGTTTCACTGCAAGACAAACGAATGATTGTAGTCAAAGCATGTTTGTGCAGAGCTGTGCCAAATCAAAAGCCACATGCACTAACAAACGCAGAAATTCGCAAAACTGTTATGAATTACGGGGGTTTCCTCTATAGACAAAACACTGGCAGAGTCTACAAAGTTCTGTGAGGTTTACCACACACTAGCTACTACAGAAATCTGCAGAACAAGACCATTTATTGATACATAGCCATTCTGCAGCATTGTGTATTGAAGGCACAAGTATAACAGCATACTTGGCCCAAGATTTCCATTTACGAACACAAATTAAAGCTTACACGCGTTTTTCATTGGCATTTTGACCCCTCGAAACAATAAGGTTCAGATATGACATTGCTCTTGATTAAAATAATACAGTGTCCTTTTAAAATTAACAACTGTCATCATCTACTTATAAATAAATATGTCCAAAACTTCTTTGTTGCCGAGCAGTGTGGCATGACGCATATAATGTTAACAGTTTGATCTAACTTTATAAACCATAGTGAGAGGTTTTGGGTATGCACGCCATCAAAAGTACACCATGCAATGTACAGTAGAATGCCCAATATGATGTGTGAACAGCCAGAGGCCATAATGTGTGGATATTCCCTGTATATTTGGCTGCATAGATGTACTATACAACAATGTGTTTGCTTGACTTTTTAAACTAGCTGTCTAGTTAATGGATTTGTTTTATGCATCTTTGCTAAATTTAATGTAGGCTTTCCTATTATTCCAATGCATAGACTTGGCTTCAAAATGAACACAGTCTCAAATGGGCGTTGGTTCCACAAATAACTTTTTATAGTGCTTGCAAGGCAACACTGTATTGATGTTTAATTCAGCATTGCTCAAAAGTAATGTTTTGATGGCACCAAAGAGCCACAGTATCTACACTTTTCAGGGGAATTAACCTAAGAATGAACCAAAAAAAAAAAAAAAAAAAAAAATGCTTTTCTGAACAACTTGTAATGAAACAGCAAGAACTTTTGTTTTACTCTTCAAAGAATATAGACTCCTTTTCAACTATAAATTCTCCTCCATGCCCAGTAGGCGGCGATATGCACGAAGAATGCAAATCGCCAAAAACAAAAGAGGAAGAATGTGAAAGTGGAGATTGATAGTAAAAAAGGACCTAAATATTGACCTGTTTCTCACCCAAACATATATCATCTCTGAAGTTGTTCTGGAGTCGTATGGATTACTTTTATGCTTCCTTTATGTGCTTTTGGAGCTTAAAAATGTAGGTACCCATTCACTTGCATAGTATGGACCTACAGAGCTGAAATATTCCTCTAAAAATCATAATTTGTGTTCATCAGAAGAAAGAAAGTCATACATATCTGGGATGAATAAATGATGAGAGAATTTTCATTTTTGGGTGAACTATTCCTTTTAGCACCCTATGCAGCAGGGTTTGGGTGAACTATTTCTTTAAGAATGATTTATATCTCATATAAAAATAGATATAAACTCACTCCAATTTTAGCTGACTGTGTTTGGAGTCTCAGAACACAAACTCAGATTTACAGCATGTTCAGTTCTTCCACACATCCCTTGTTGAGTTTGAAAAAGGCCACCAGCTGTGCCCTAGAAGGGGTTACTCTTAGTTTTAAGGCAGGCAACTTATATTTTGATGCTCTTTTTCCTGAAACACTGAGTTAGACCATTTCTACAGTTTTCCAGCATTTGTGCCTACTCACCGTTTCTGTGTTTATCTTAGTTGGGTCTCTTAAAAGACAAATCTTGTAATGGTTCACTCTGTAAAATGGCCCGAAGTGCTTTAATATTAACTGTAGTTTGAGAATAGAGGAAAGACTGTATATATCACTGGAAAAGACTGGACACAGAGGATAAACACAACCATAGCACCATCATAACATACCAAACTGTGTATCCAGCTCCACTAGAATGTGGGCAGCACACAGGGGTGACGTGTGGGTGGCATGCATGGTTAATTTCCACACCTGTGTGTGGGTATTTCCTTAACCAAGAAGCAACATTGAAAAACTGCCCAAAAGCTATGCACAAGGACAGGAAACTTATGCCTTTCAAACGTGTGCTTTTTCTGGCTGAAAATTTATTTTATAACTTGCCAAAAAATTAGAGTTCTGTAATCATTTAATCACCCTCATGTCGATCCAAACTGTGGGACCTTATTCTGTGGAATGCAAAAATTTAGAAGTTTAGAAGAATGCCCAAGCTGCTCTATTACAAACAATGAAAGCAAATGGTAACCAGGGGTTTTCCAGCTTAAAAAAGGACACAAAAGCACCATGAAAGCATCTTAAAAGCAGTCTATGTAACTTGTGCACTATATTCCAAGTCTTCTAAAGCCATATGACAGCAATGTGAGAGGAACAGACTGAAATTTAAGTTGTAATTCACTGAAAATCTTGCCTGAGGGCTGTGGTCACTATTCACTTTGATTGTATGGAAAAGAGCAGCTTGGATATTTTGTTATAATTAACTCATTTTGTGTTAAACAGAAGAAAGTCATTCAGGTTTCAAAAGATGTGAGGGTGATTCATGAAATTCATTTTTGGGTGAACTATTCTTTTAACCAAGAATTGTTTGAAATCGAACTGATTGAAATAAAACTGAAAATGCTTCCCTATGGCGAGCTTTTCTTGTCTTTTTATAAAGCATAAATTAGGTCTTAACTTGCATTTAAAGATAATAAAAATGTTTTTTTTTTTTTAAATCCAATTAACTCTTCCTCTTTCTCTTATTTATTGCAAGTTCAAAACATTTTACAAGTTTGTTGGAAGTGTTATGTTGCTTTTACAATTGAGAAAAAAAGCAGCAGAACAATGCACTTTTACAGTACACAAAGCAACAAAACTTGCAAAGCAAGACAAAGACTTTAAAGTTCTGCTTTGGTGGCTGATTCACATCCTGGCTGATTTCTGCATATAGGCCTATTCACTTTAATTTTATTTTGTCTTTTTAAGAATGGCTGTTAAATGTTGCACACTAAGAAACCACCATTTAATGACATCTTTTTTTTTTTTTCCGCCCTTATTTTGAAGGTCTCTAATTAAAGTCTACACGAGTGTCTTTAAATGTGGTTTTCTACAGTTTCAGATCATCAGGAAATATTTCATCACCTGCTAGCTGGTAGGCAAACCATTGTTTGAAATATTTCCCTATTTACAGAAAACTGCCAACCCATTTCTACTTATGCAATCAAAACCATGTGAATGGAAACTATTTTAGATGCCATCAGTTAAAGGAAATATTCACCCAAACAAGAATATTCTCTCATTTACTCATGCCATCCTAGATGTTTGACTTTCTTTCTACTGCTGAACACAAATTATGATTTTTAGAAGAATATCTCAGCTCTGTAGGTCCTTTTTTGTTTACCATAAATTCTCCTCCCTGCCCAGTAGGTGGCGATATGCACGAAGAATGTGGAAGTGAAAGTGAAAGTGGAGATTTATAATAAAAAAAGGACTTAAATGTTGATTTGTTTCTCACCACATCTATCATATCGCTTCTGAAGACATGGATTTACCCACTGGAGTTGTATGGATTACTTTTATGCAGCCTTTATGTGCTTTTTGAGCTTCACAATTCTGGCCACAGTTCACTTGCATTGAATGGATCGACAGAGCTGAAATATTTTTCAAAAAATCTTTAAAAATCTTTGTGTTCAGCAGAAGAAAAAAGTCATACACATCTGGGATGGCATGAGGGTGAGTAAATGATAAGAGAATTTTCATTTTTGGGCGAACTACCCTTTAAACTGGAGGTCACACTTCTGTGATAACTTCTTAGATTAATATATTCACATTGATGAGAATTTTTTTGTGCAAGGTAACGGTTTCACCCTGCCTTGAATAGATACACATCTGGGCAAGCTGAGACTTTTGCCTGTTCCTCTGTATGAAGCCATTCCAAACGTTTATGTCTGAGTATGTGTTTTGCTGTGGCGAATTAGTCTGTCAAATTAGCCCATGGGCTTTGTCAGCATTCCTGATGTCTGATGCATCAAAACATCAGAACATCACCTGAAATTATGTTTGAATACAAATGGCATGTTAGTAGATGCCAGTCGGTCATTAGCAGCATGCTTAAATTAATTAATATAGTAACTGTCTCTCTATAATTAATCTACACACCTCACTGAAAAACTCTCATGAGATTTTAATCATAATCTTTCATGACGGTGTGAATTCCTTAAGTAATGGAAAACAGGAGAAGAAACAAATCCAAACATTGCTAAATACAAAAGGGATAATTAAGTATCACCCTGAAAGTGTTTATTACATACTTACTTACCACATAAATAAATGCACCTGAAATATTGATTTCAATTGTTTTATTATGAGCAATGAAAGAGACCACAGAGAGACATGAAACTAGCACAGCTATGTAGCAAATTGGTCGGCTGGAACAACAGTCAGTTGCAGATTAGCAAACATTATACAAACATTTTTGACCATAGAACCGGCCAATCAGAATCAAGTATTCCAGACAGTCACGAAAAAAAAATCTTTAAAAGGAAATGAGAGGAAAACAGCATGTTAGGAAAAATACATTCCCCTTCTCTCACTCACTCGACGTTGTGTCGATGAAGTGACACTAGGGGTCGCTCCTGGGAGCCCCAGACATATCTGATCTTTGAGAAAAGGCCAATGAGAATTGGCGAGTGGAATTTGCATGCCACTCCCCCGGACATATGAGTATAAAATGAGCTGGAATGCAACCACTCATTCAGATTTCTTCTTCAGAGCCAAGTGGTTGTGTTCATTCAAGCTGAACTACTACTGGTCCATTCATCTCTCTTGCTCTCATGAGCTGTTGGTCTTACGGTGCATTACAGCGGTTCTACCCCTCTTGTGTTGTGCAGAGTACATCCCTGGGCGCTTCAACAGCAAGAAAGAAAAAGAGTATATTTTCTCTCTAAAAGAGAATATTTCCAACTAAAAGAGTGGCACTCACAAAAGCATCTTTTTCAAGATGACTTTTCGTTTGTGTATCCTTCCTGGTTGTGGTCGCTATCTCTCCGCTTCTGACGGCCACGATCGCTGTATCTCGTGTTTGGGTGCTTCCCACGCGGAGACATTGTTCGTGGATGGTTCATGTCCTCATTGTGAGAACATGACCATGGCTACAGTGCGCTCGTGGCTTTCTTTCGTCAGAAAGAAAGCTACCCCAGCGGCTCCCCGTCTCGGTCCTTCTACCTACGGGTATGAGGCTGAGTTGGTTAGCACTGGGGGCAATTTGGTGACTTCAGTGGGAGCTTCTCCGCCGGGTAACCCCCCACGGACCTCCCATTCCCCTGCGTGCTCGTATGCCCCGGCCGGGTTCTGGGATGAGACTGCGGGCCAGTCTGAGGGTGGGTTTGCGGCCTCGTTCGGAACTCGCGAAAAGGATGAGATATCCATTGCAGCATCGGAGAGCGGGCTCGCCGTGTCTGACGTGGAAGACTCGGCTGGACTCCCACCCAGGGGTACGGTGGTCCAGTCGCAGGCGCACGCAGAGCTGGCTGCCATGCTTGCCCGGGCAGCCACGAGTGTCAGGCTGGAGTGTAACCCTCTGCTCCCCCTCGAACCCTCGCAGCTCAACGATTGGTTCCTGGGGCCGGAGTGCCGCTCACGGCCATGCTCTGCCCCCGTTCCTTTCTTCCCGGCATCTTTAACTGCCCGCACCCGATTCGCGAACTCCTCTGCTCTCACTACCCTCGACGGTTCCTCAGGTGGATCAGGCGGTCGCGGTGCACATCCAAGGCTCCCATCCAGGGCCTGTAGGTTCACATCGTCACTGACGGCTAAAGCCTATGGCGCTGCTGGACGTGCCGCCTCTGCCCTGCATGCCATGGCTCTCCTGCAGCTGCACCAAGCCAAGGCACTTAAAGAACTGCACGAGGGTAGTTCTGACCCAGGATTAATGCAGGAGCTGCACTTGGTGACTGACCTCGCCCTCTGGGTGACGAAGGTCACAGCGCAGCCTCTCGGGCAGGTGATGTCCACCTTAGTGGTCCAGGAATGCCACCTTTGGCTCAAACTGGTCGAGTCGAGAGAGGCTGACAAGGCTTGATTCCTTGATGCCCCCATCTCCCAGGCTGGCCTATTCGGCATACCAGAATAGGCCAGTACAAGGTCCTCCCCTTCGGTCTGTCCCTGTCACCTCGCGCCTTCCCGAAGGTCACAGAGGCAGCCCTTGCCCTGCTAAGGGAAGTGGGCATCCGCATTCTCAACTATCTTGATGACTGGCTGATCCTAGCTCACTCGCGGAACTTGTTGTGTGCATACAGGGACCTGGTGCACACCGCGTGCTCGTCAGGCAGGTCTGTCACCGTCTGTTCAGCCCTTGGTCCAACCTAGCGTTCCTACGGGCAGGAATTCCCCTAGGGCAGGTCTCCAGGCACGTCGACGGATGCCTCCAAGCGTGGCTAGGGCACCATGTGCAATGGGCATGCAGCCGCTGGCCCTTGGACTGGTCCACGACTGTGTTGGCACATCAACTGCCTCGAGTTGCTGGCAGTATTGCTCGCCCTGCAGAGGCTTTTGCCATTGATCCAGGGCAAGCATGTGTTGGTCCGGACGGACAACATGGTGACGGTTGTGTACATCAACCTCCAAGGTGGACTACGCTCTCGTCGAATGTCGCAACTCACCCGCCGTCTCCTCCTCTGGAGTCAGCAGCGGCTTAAGTCACTGCGAGCCACTCATATCCCGGGCAACCTCAACAGCACAGTGGACACGCTGTCACAGCAGGTCATGCTCAGGGGAGGGTGGAGACTCCACCCTCAGGTGGTCCAGCTGATCTGGAGTCGATTCGGTCAAGCGCAGGTGGACCTGTTCCCTTCCCGGGAATCCTCCCACTGCCCGCTCTGGTATTCTCTGACAGAGGCTCCCCTCGGCACAGATGCGTTGGCACACAGCTGGCCCCTGGGGCTGCGCAAGTATGCGTTTCCCCCAGTGAGACTACTTGCACAGACATTGTGCAAGGTCAGGGAGGACAAGGAGCAGGTCATCCTAGTGGCACCTTATTGGCCCACCCGGACTTGGTTCTCGGACAACACGTTCCTCGTGACAGCCCCCCCCGGGTGAATTCCTCTAAGGAAGGACCTTCTTCTCAGGGATGGGGCACCATCTGGCACCCGCGACGAGACCTCTGGAATCTCCATGTCTGGCCCTTGGACGGGATGTGGAAGACTTAAGTGGCCTACCACCAGCAGTATTTGGGGAAGCACGACTTGATCGTCAGGTTCTTGAGAGGCGTTAGGAGGTTAAACCCCCCCAGACCGCGCCTTGTTCCCTCGTGGGACCTCTCTGTGGTCCTTCTGGGTCTATGGGGAGCTCCATTTGAGCCCCTAGAGTCAGTAGATTTAAAGGCGCTCTCTTTGAAGACTGCCCTCCTGACGGCGCTCACCTCCATCAAGAGGGTAGGGGACCTTTAGGCATTCTCTGTCAGCGAACTGTGCCTGGAGTTCAGCCCGGGTGACTCTCACGTGATCCTGAGACCCCGACTGGGCTATGTGCCCAAGGTTCCCACGACCCCATTCAGGGATCAGGTGGTGAACCTGCAAGCAGTGCCCCAGGAGGAGGCAGACCCAGCCTTGGCGTTGCTGTGTCCGGTGCGTGCTTTGCGCATCTACTTGGATCGCACGCAGAGCTTTAGAAACTCCGAGCAGCTCTTTGTCTGCTTTGGGAGACAGCAGAAAGGAAGCGCTGTCTCCAAGCAGAGGATCGCCCACTAGGTCATTGACGCCATCACTATGGCATATCACGCGGCACACAGAGGTCTCCATGTCTCGCCCCGCTAGTCCACGTAACACAGTTCAGTAGTCATGGCGTTTTTTATAGGGACCCCTAGTGTCACTTCGTCGACACAACGTCAAGTGAGTGACAGAAGGGGAACGTCTCGGTTACTGTCATAACTTCCATTCCCTGATGGAGGGAACGAGACGTTGTGTCCCTCCTGCCACAACACCGAACTACCCGCTGAATGGGCCGGGACCTTGTCTCGGCTCCTCAGTGCAAAACCTGAATGAGTGGTTGCAATCCAGCTCCTTTTATACCCGTATGTCCGGGGGAGTGGCATGCAAATTCCACTCGACAATTCTCATTGGCCTTTTCTCAAAGATCAGAGATGTCTGGAGCTCCCAGGAGCGACCCCTAGTGTCACTTCATCGACACAACGTCTCGTTCCCTCCATCAGGGAACGGAGGTTACGACAGTAACCGAGACGTTTGGTGTTGCTTGTGGAAGAGAATATTAAACATTATCTACAGCAAAGATCTGCACTATTAGCATTCCACAGAGAACTCATAACCTCATTATAAAATCTCAAGCTCTTTTAAACATTGGCAGAAACAAGTGGCAGATTGCAGGAATGAACATGCATGTGTAGACATGCATTTAGACACAGTTAGGCTACTATTAGTTAAGACAAAAATGAATCAGATAATACAACAATCTCTAGACACAACAATCTCATCCATAAGACTTCAGTGTTAAAATCCATGTCTTCAGAAGTGATATGATGTGTGAGGTGTGGGTGAGAAACTACATGTGAAAGTAAAAATGTAGATTTAATATTTAATATTGATCTGTTTCTCACCCACACCTATCATATCACTTCAGAAAACATGGATTGAACACTGGAGTCTTATGGATTACTTTTATACTGCCTTTATATGATTTTTTTGAGCTTCAATGGTCTGGTCACCATTCATTTGCATTGTAAGGATATATAGAGCTGAGATATTCTTCTAAAAATCTTAATTTGTGTTTTTCAAAATAAAGAAAGTCATATACATCTAGCATGGCATGAGGGTGAGTAAATGATGAGACAATTTTAATTTTGGGGTGAACTATTCCTTTAGGTGAGGTAAATTCCTATAGCTTTAGGTGAGCTTTGCATGGGCAAGTATCAGTCACATTTTCTTCAGAAAATGTAAAAAAAAAAAAAGAGAGAGAGAGAGAGAGAGAGAGAGAGAGAGAGAGAGAGAGCGAGAGAGAGAGAGGGGGACATTTTTCAAATTTTCTTTTTCAAGAAATGTAAGACCAGATATTTAGCCATCAGAGCTACTTGCCGAGAATTTAGGGCAGGTATTACAGAATGTAGTGTGAATTTTGTGCTCTCTACCCTATTATTCAAGTGTATTAGTGTAGGTCAGAGGCCACTAGCTGTCCTGCGATCTGGACTGTAAACGTGGTCATGCTACTCATACAGAGCCTGCGCCAGTAATACGCTAAATTATATGATAAATTCACTCCAGATGTGGTAATCATCCCCAACCCGAATCTGACAGTGTGCACAGCAGCAGCTGCAGTAGCTTTGCAATGATCAGCTCTCTCTTTATCTGCCTTCATACACACTCACAGATGGCGACACTGTGGATTGTCCAGAATATTTGCGCTTTTTTAAGTTATTGCTTCCATACCTGCTTTGCAAACACTCAGTGACTCTGTTTCCTTCCACTTTGCTGAAATAAAGACCGTATTAGCAAATAGTGTTTATTTAACCCCTTAATAGATGCACTGTGGTGCAAGCTAGGTGGAGGCCCTTCTCAATACAAAGCTTTTAGCTCTCGCAGCTGACACTTTGATTAATGTGAACTAACACTGCAATTACCAGTTTTGTAATTGAAGATCAGAGCCACGCTCTTTGGAGATGCAATCAACCAAAAGACACTAGTTGAGCTCCAGTGATTGAAACACATGACTCTGGGGCTGCCTTCAATTTTTATTATTATTGTTATATTTACAATTGTATTCATGATATAATTTGTATTGGTTTTTCCACCTGCTGTCATAGAGTGATTTTTAAGCCACCACAAAAGGGGACATTGGAAGAAGTTGGAGATTAGATTTTTAGAGTTGGATATTTTTGACCACTTTGTTATTTTATATGTTAAGTGTAATTTGAATTTAGAAATATTTTTGATAAAAATTTTTCATTTCAATAAATTAATTACATTTTTTTAATCAAAACCATCTGGTAGAAGTGAAGTACGTGCTGATACAATCACTGTTAATGCTAGCCATGATTTGTGTGTCGGCAGATGAAAATGATTCATAATAATTACATTCTCTATAATTGAATGGAGCCTACATCCAAATTCTGAAACACATTTTCCACATGTATAAAAGTGGTGTGTCACTGTCATAGAAATATGCCTGACATTCCACAAGGACACAGTAGAACAAAAGAATCTAAAACAATATTTCCATATTTCCATAGTTCATATTTCTATTCTTCTAATTCATTGCATACAGTCCAATTACGCTACTGAAATCTTATGAATGTGTCGTCTTTGTTTATTTCACTGGTGCTTGAGGAAATGGATTATGTAATAGAATGCAGACGCTGCTATAATCGAAGAAGTACCTCCGGATTAAATTGCACTTGGTCCCCATTAGCCCATTAGCGCTTTGTGTGAGCGATTTTGCCAAACCCGCTTGCTCCTAGACTTAGAGCATACTTGCACGAAAATATCAAAACTTCATGGCCATGCCCATTGGCTTTGCGGCTATGACTAGATGCTTTGCGCTAGCGCTCTTAAAATAGGGATTGAATTACGTTGATATTTATGTCTGTTTGTGTTTCTGAAGTGTGTGCCTCCTAACGAGCCACTGTAACGGAGAAACACACAGAGGTGAGTGTACTTTGAACTGATTGCGACAATGAACGAGGGAGAAATTCAGACACTATTTTGTTTTCAAAAACTTTATTTTGCTTGTGGAAAGTGTACTTTTTCATGAAGCTCTCGGTAAAGTAATATGGTAACAATTTTAGAGAAGTAATTAGTCATTTTTTGTGGATTATTGATAGCAGTAAAGCTTGCCATAAAACACTACTAATTTTACCATATGCTGTTAGCATACACAACTACTTTTGATTGGCTGTCAATAGAAAAAGATGCTTTTTTACCGCCATATGGTGTAGTTACAACATCAACTAGCAGGAGCTAACTGGGCCATGCTAAACAGCCAAATTATTATTCACAAGCAAAAGCAAAATTATAATTTTACATAAATAATTTGTAATTGTGTATGTTGACCAGAAAAGTGTTAGTAGGGATTTTAAAAATGAACTTAAAAGCAAACTAATTGGTAATGTATTTTTTTCCCCTGAAGTATTCACTAAAATGATCTAATTAAAAGTTTAGAGAAGTAGTTATTAATATGCACTAGTGGATTACTGATATCAATAAAGCTTGTCAGAAAATAAAACTAATTTCTAACTAATTTAACTATATAACATAAATAAGACATAAGTTGTAATTGTAAATGTTGACCATACATTTAGTTTGTACACATTTTGTGTACTGTTTTGGGCGACAGACTTTTGCAACAAAATCACTTTCAGTGGCAGCACAAGAACGCTAAAATACATACAGTAGATAAAGTGTCGGTTACTTTATGTGCATCCCTTTTCTCTTTATTTTGTTGTGTAAGTGCTAAAAAGCTTCCTGTGATTGTCAGTAAGTGGAAAAAGAAAGAAAAATGCAATTCTCCAACATGTATAATTTTTTAAAACAAAATTACTTACGCGCACGCAATCTTAATTGCAACTTACGAGCTCGAAAGTGCAAACTTACGAGGACTTGAAGGCAGCATGTCTAGGGAACTATGATGCCATAATGTACAGATTATATAAGCTTCCTGTCACTTTCAACAACATGAGAAATAATAAGAAAAATTAATTATGAAACTTGGTTGTTTTAGCAGAATGACTTGAAGAAAACCTATTCAGCCCATTATGCTTGTTTTAAGTTGAATTTGCATTATGAAAGTGCTTCTCTAACAAGTATTTTAGTCATTAGAACCAACACAATAAGGAAATTGTTTTTACAGGAAAATAAATTCCCTTGATACGCTTTTAAGGATCATGAAAGGCCGTGTCTCCATCAGATGCATTATGAGCAAAAAGCTATGGCTGTGTTAATTAAATATTGAATAGTTAAATAGTGCTCTTACAAATGGTGGCTAGGGTCTGTATTTGTTGAGGTGTGCATGTCAAATTACTATGCAAAGTTTCATGATCAGCAAAAACAGCGTTTCTGCTGAAGGAGACTGTTGAATTTTGGTGGTTTGACCAAATGTTGCCGAGAGCAGTTGTAGCTGTCCTGTCCATTTAGAGGCCAAAACTTGGATGTAAAAAGACGTCACAACTAGAAAAGGAAGTTTGCTTAACTGCTCCTTCGAAGCCAGGTGCAAAAGTTGGCCAGATTCGCTCTCGTAGGCGACCGTTTTAAGTCAGTTTTCATCACCTAACATCTTTATCAAACCCATGGGCCTAGTTGGTGTTTTCTTATTTTTGCCATCTTGGGGGGCGAGCACTGTAAATTACAGCGGGTGAATGGGGAGAAGTCCCTCGTGTCTTTACGCATGAATAATGCACGTAAATGTCCACGTAAAACATGCACTGCTACAAGTCTTTTTCATTACGAGTAGTTAGGTTGTAAAATGCCTTTGCAGACTGCATTTTTATTTCTCTGTCTTCGTCTCTTGAATTTTCCACTTTTTTCTTATGGTACATTTGCCTGTAAAGTTAAATTGTTTTACTGAGTGGAAAAGATGGCATAGAGATTTATTTGACTCACAAGAGATTGTGCTCTTTAAAGGCAGCTTGGAAAAGCTGTATTCTATCTCTTTAAACTAATAAAGCCCTGCTTTTTGGTGAGTTTAATTTCTTTTTTTGTTGGATAACAATTTATTGTTGGTAAAACAAAAAGGGTTTTGGGACTTTTGGGAGCATTCAAGTAATAAAAGAGCATTTGGAACAACAGTGGGGTTCAAAAGTCATAGGCTATGTCCACACTAATCCGTTTGGAAAATGCATTAATTTCGCTAGGTTTATGCCTCTCATCCACACTGGAATGGCATTTTCCTCCACCAAAATCTGAGACTTTTGAAAACGCTCGCTATAACCACATACTTTAGAAAATGAAGACGCCAGGAAACTTAAAGCTGAGTTTTCAAACTGGATTAGTGTGGACATGGACTTAGTCCACATTGAATATCTGGGATTCAAAATCTAATTTAAAGCTGAAAATAATCAGGAAGTTGTGGAATTCGGAAAAATCTGAAACAAAGAAATATTGTGATATAAAGCGAATAAGAAATATTTAAGATTATGCACTAATTCTGGGTCACAAATTAATAAATTTGTGACCGTACTGTATTAATTACTTTATACAAGATTTCCTTTCTTCCATTGAGGCACACAACATGCTTATAATGTAATTCGCAATGAAATAATTTGCATTAAATTAGACATTTAAACCCGACTGAATCTAGCTAAATCTAATTTATAGCATTGAATGCAAGATTTTAGCCGAAGGGACACATCATCATTTAGCTCAAAATGTCATGAGCATCTACCCTGGGCTTTTTTTTGTTATTTGTTTGGGTGTTTGTAAGGATTTCAAAACCGAATGCTGCCACAGTCTGGGTGGTCGTCTAGACGGCCAAAGATGCCGCCCAAATGTTTGGAATTTAGAATTTTATTTATTTGTATTCAGGATGAATATGCATAATGGAAAGTGCATCCTCTTTAGCACATCCTGGTAACAGCGGGTCGTTCATCCTCTCAGACTGTGGTTGGTCCAGTCAGACACTGGCTGGCATACATGAATGAGCAGTGCTGGCACAACCCACCCACTCTCAGTTTAGTGGGCAAACATGTTTCCACCATTCCAAGTGTATAATCGCTCTATTTTAGAGTGTAGCACAAAATATAGATATCAGTTGTGTTTGAAGAGATAGTTAGCCCAATAATTACATTTAATTTAAGGTGTTTATTCACTCTCAAAACTAAATGACTTTCTTTTCTCCATGGTACACAAAAGATGTTATAAACTTATAAAGGGTAAAAAAAAAAGGTAGGTAAAGTGTAAGGTAACTTTACCTACCTGTAAGGTAATCTTACTAAAATTTTAGAGAAGTAATTAGTCATTTGAATTGGATTACTTTTGAGTAACTTACCCAACACTGCTTCTAAGTGTATATTGAAAATCCTTTTTCATTTGAACTCCCGGTAATTCACAACATCCATTACATGCTACTTCAAGCTCACTGAATAGTGATTTGACCTGCTGTCAGGTTTGAAAAAAACTCCACACTCTCTTTGTATTCAATCTGCCTGGGCTGCTACACCAGTCATCTGGTACATATTACCTGCACACATGCTCCAGTCAGCGCAGGTTGGCATTCAGGGTTAAACAAATCCAGCCAGAGTTTGGGCCATAGATCAGTCCGATACCAGTGTGCTCACACTGGCTACTGTGTACATCCTCTCTGCCTGTTTTTCTACAGCTGCCTCGGAGTGAACAGTGTGTCCCAGTACAGATTCTGTTTCATTATGTGTCATACTAGTAGAGTCTTCCAAAGGAACATATGGTACGTTAATTGCAGGGACAGTCCCATTGGGACACCTTTGAGGTTAAGTGTCTTGCTGTAGCATGAAATGATGTTAGTAACTCTCCAGGGATGTCCAAAGGGATTGAACCTGTAACCTTTGAGTTAGTGGCTCCGATCACCAGGGTTGTGCCACAAGATTGTTATAGTTTTGATAATTTCACTAGTTATTTTTATTTTGTTTTGTATTTTTGTTTTCAAATGTTTTTTATGGAATCCCATTTCTGCCACATGCTTTGGTAAGTCGAAGTCTTTTATGAGATAAAAAGTCATAATTATTAAATGCAAACTCGTACTTTTGAGATAAAAAGTCGCAATTATTAGAGTAAGACATATTTAGGACTTTTGATGTCAGCATAACTTTAACATCTCAGTTATGGCTTTTTATCTCAATGACTCAATCTCAGTTGAACTATCTCATAACTTTGATTTATTATCATCATAATTATGACTTAGTGTCTCATTGCCTTTGATCTCATAATTAAGACTTTTTATATCATAATGTTTACTTTTTATCCCATAATTATGACTTACTATCTCATAATTTTGTCTACCATAATTTTGAAATTCATGAATGTGACAATCTATAAACTATGACTTTTTATTTCATATTTATAACTTAATATCTCATAATTACAACTTTAAATATCAAAATGATGACTTATGATCTCATAGATTTGACATAAATGATTAAAAAACATAAAAATGTAATCTAATAATCATGAATTGGCTTCCATTTTTGTAATCATTTATGATGTATAAATAAGAATTAAGATTTTTTTTATCTCAAAATTATGACAGTGTCTAATAATTGTAAACTTTAAAAATCATAAAAATGACTTATGATCTCATAGATATGACAAACTTTTAAAACACATCTAATGATCATGAATTACCTCATAATTATGATTTTTATCTGAAGATTATGACTTTTTATCTCATAAAAATGACTTCCAAATCCAGATATTTTTATTTTATATTGTGATGAAAATGGGCATCCATAAGCCTTAGTTAGTTTTTATTTCATTTTGTAGTTTAGTTTTAGTTAATTTATATGGTGCATACATATTTTTGGTCTTTTATTACATTTTTTGGAAAATTACTATTTTTTTTTATTATTTGGCTTTTATTTAGTTTCAGTATTAGTTTTAGTTTCCTTCCCTTATAACATAGCACCACAAATTGTTTGCATATAATGACACATTCATCACTTTATCAGGAACTGCATCACACTTTAAAAATAATACCAAATGAGCTTACAAAGTTTTATTAGTCAAATGCACAACACTGCAGTAACCTACTTGCTGACAATGAAATATGCTATAAATGTGTCATTGCTGATATATTTTGCAACTGCAACTACAGTCACTCTGGGAATGTATGATTCAGCAACTTTGACTAGATCCACTCAGGTCTAGTGTAAATCTAAGACTTAGACTCAGTCTTAGAGTACAAAGGTCAGTGGTTTGACAAAATTTGTGCGGCTTTTGTTTCCTTTTTTTTTTTAAGGTTGAAAGCACAAATTTCCATTGATTGTATTTGCATGGGCAAAAGCAACCAGTACATTCTCCAAATTTTCCCCTTTTATATTCTACAGAATAAAGAAATTCACACAGGCTTGGTGTGACATGAGGGTGACTAAATGTTAACAACATTTAAAAAAATTAATTTGGGGGATCCCTATTTATGAGTCTACAGCTTTACAAAATAGTTATTAGTAATGTGCCATTTAATGGATGACTTGAAAGACAAATCGGGGGCAGAAATTTGGAATTCAAGCATCTTGTCCAAGTCAACTCCTTCACCAACAGAAAGCTTGAAATCTTTTTTGTATTTACCCTCTGTCTGTTTTCTCACTGCATCACATGGCAATTGGAAGTGACAGCATAATTATCAGATCATCCAGAATTGATCTTCATTCATGTGGGCCAGTTCCAAGAAAAGAGGGTGGGTGCAAAGAAATAAATAAAGGGGGAGAGAGGAAAAAAAGTCTTCCTCTTTGGAGAGTTGGCGATGGTTCAGTCGTCTTGTCAGCGAGACACGAATGGTTACGGGGAGGCAGCAGTTTAGAGATTGCGTTGCGGGTGTTTTCTTGATGTACACTGACAGGAACCAGATTCAGAGGCGAACAGCAGCGTCTGTGCTCTTTGCTTTTTATTTGTCTGGCTCCTTTGGGTTTTTCCTGGCCCTGTAGGTCCCGATTGGAGAGTCTAGGGCTACTTATGCAGCTTGCGAGATTTAGTGGGAATAACCTTCAATAACGGATTACAATAATGCTATTGTTTGCAACTGCAGGTCAGTTTAGGAGGTCAATTTATCAGTTGTTTTGCGAAGACTTAGTGGTGTGCTTTGGAGAAGGTTTAGGATAGAGAATTAATCTAATGCATAAGAAAATCACAAACAGGATCTCTTTTTAAATCTCAATTGTTTCTCTTGGGCAGTGATGAGATTAAATGGAGAGCAAATGAAGTCTCTTGCATCTCATTTTTCTTCTGAGAAAAAACTCCTTTAGTTTCCAAAGAGATTTAACTAAATAGTATAATTTTGTAAAATGACGGTAATTAATCTTAAAATAGTTTGTGTATCTCTAAGCAAAAAGAAGACATAAAATGCTCACTAGGTATTAAATTGCATTGAATAAATCAGTGAATAGTTTTTTTTTAACTGGTTCATTTAAATTAAGTGTCCAAATGGACCGATTCCCTTAAATATGCACTGCCGGCCAAAAGTTTGGAATAATGTACAGATTTTGCTCTTATGGAAAGAAATAGGTACTTTTATTCACCAAAGTGGCATTCAACTGCTCACAATGTATAGTCAGGACATTAATAACATGAAAAATTACTATTACAGCTTGAATTTATTTTTTCAGAACTTTATAAACTACTTCAAAGAGTTCTCATCAAAAAATCCTCCACGTGCAGCAATGACAGCTTTGCGGATCCTTGGCATTCTAGCTGTCAGTTTGTCCAGATACTCAAGTGACATTTCACCCCACACTTCCTGTAGCACTTGCCATAGATGTGGCTGTCTTGTCGGGCACTTATCAAGCACCTTATAGTCTAGCTGATCCCACAAAAGCTCAATGGGGTTAACATCCATAACACTCTTTTCAAATTATCTGTTGTCCAATGTCTGTGTTTCTTTGCCCACTCTAACCTTTTCTTTTTGTTTTTCTGTTTCAAAAGTGGCTTTTTCTTTGCAATTCTTCCCATAAGGCCTGCACCCCTGAGTCTTCTCTTTACTGTTGTACATGAAACTGGTGTTGAGCGGGTAGAATTCAATGAAGCTGTCAGCTGAGAACATGTGAGGCGTCTATTTCTCAAACTAGAGACTCTGATGTACTTATCCTCTTGTTTAGTTGTATCTGGGCCTTCCACATCTCTTTCTGTCCTTGTTAGAGCCAGTTGTCCTTTATCTTTGAAGACTGTAGTGTACACCTTTGTATGAAATCTTCAGTTTTTTGGCAATTTCAAGCATTGTATAGCCTTCATTCCTCAAAACAATAATTGACTGACGAGTTTCTAGAGAAATCTGATTCTTTTTTGCCATTTTTGACCTAATATTGACCTTAAGACATGCCAGTCTATTGCATACTTTGGCAACTCAAAAACAAACACCAAGACAATGTTAAGCTTCATTTAACGAACCAAATAGCTTTCAACTGTGTTTGATATAATGGCAAGTGATTCTCTAGTACCAAATTAGCAATTTAGCATGATTACACAAGGATAAGGTGTTGGAGTGATGGCTGCTGGAAATGGGGCCTGTCTAGATTTGATCAAAAATGACTTTTTTCAAATAGTGATGGTGCTGTTTTTTACATCAGTAATGTCCTGACTATACTTTGTGATCAGTTGAATGCCACTTTGGTGAATTAAAGTACCAATTTCCTTCCGAAACAGCAAAATCTGTACATTATTCCAAACTTTTGGCCGCCAGTGTATATATTTTTATGTTGAAAAAAAAAAATACATAGAGACAACTAAAAGTCCATTTGTTTTCCACAACATTGGCTCAACCAGTGGTGGGGTTTGGGGAAATGAGTTTTGGGTGGGGCTATCTGCTTGTTCCACCAATGGAACAAAGGCTGTGTTTGGGAAACCTGTTTGAAAACATTGATCGTTTTTGCAATTCTTCAGTTCACTGTAAAGCTGCTGTGGTAGCGGTGGCGTGGTCAAGCGTCTGTCCGAAGAGAGTGAAAGCGGTAAGGGCACTTGCACCTGAGCTAGATTATGTTTAACACCTGTTTCTAATTCCAGTGAGCATGGGGAGAGTGGCATATAAGCAGCCATGCCACCAGCAGAAGAGAGAGAGAGAGAGATTCTGGCACAAGGAAGGCCACGGTGCTCCTGAAGCTGTTACATTTATTCTGTTATGTTTGTGAAGCTAAAGAGTTGAAGTTACTACGTGCCTGTGAAGCTGATGAGTTGTGAAATTGTAAAGCACTGAGGTGGCTGATTAAATGTCTTACCTGAGTCTGGAAAACCCACTTCCCTGTGTTCTCCTTTCACTCTAATTCCCTTACAGCTGCGCTCGCAAAACACTGCAACAAAATAGCGACAGAGCGTTTTGTCATGCTGCTCTGCTATTCACTCTAAAAAGTAGCTTGTTACTGTAAAGCAACTCTGTTTTGAAAACAGCTGAGCTGGATTTACACTATTGGGAAAGTAGTTAATTTAGTAGCGTCGCTACTTTTAGTTTAGGCTGGGGTATATTTTGTTTTTCCGCGTACCATTCCGTCTCACGCACAGTATACTCTTTTGATTGCAAACCCATACGGACACATTCACTGCATGCGCTGCATGTGCACTATGACTGTTTTGTGTTACTCTTTAATACAGTAAACAGCAATCGCATGTACCGATGGCACGCACAGTATGCACGTGCTGTGCTGATGACGGAATTTGCATCACACGCACTGTGCATGTGCGCAAGACGTAGCGGCATGCGAGACCATGTTTACTTTGGCCTATACTACCTAAAACGCCTAGGAACCATGTATGCTTTAATGGTTTTTATCTTTATAGTCAGGTCATCTCATTACATCACTTATTGTGAGTACTTCTGCGGAGTGATGAGGTTTGGCTCGCCGTGCATTATTCTGGTAATCTGTTTAACAAAAGGATACTTGAGGCCAATGCAAGAAGATGGTAATTAGACTACCTAGCACAACAAGCCTCTGGGTTTCATTCAGAGTCTGATCTAACCACCTATATTCATTGCTGTGTTATGCATCGAGGAATGGGGTTCGTTCTTTGCCAGATCAGTCCAGTTTCACACCGTTGTCAGGCAGTTTTCCACTTCAAATGCCAATAGAAAAAAAAAACCCTGGTCGTGGGTGGTTTACTGGGGTCAGTATGCCGACAGAGTGCGCATTTCATAAGAACGCAGCCACTTAATTCTGAGCCATTCGTCAGATTTGCTCATTTACATGAGGACAGCTATCATTTTGTGTGAACGCTGACATTGATAAATGAGGTGTTTTAGTTAATAAGTAATACAAACAAATGAGATGTCTTGGGAGAAGATGGTCCTCATTTAACTCCTGTTTTTTTGTCTTATTGGGGCTTATAAAGATTGCTTCCATATGATTCGCTGAATTAATTTGAGCACAGTTGGTTCGAGACTTGTGATTTAAAAGCTTTGGGCGACTTTTGTGTGATTCAGGTTTTATTAGGTGGAAAAACAAACTATGTAGTTTGAAACTAGCAAAACATGGAAAATGTTGTTTTGCACATCAAAATATTGTTTAATATTTAAGCAATAGGGTTTGTGATTTTAGCTGTGTTGCAGTGAAATGGAGCAAAATATTTTCATATCAGACTTAATGTATGTGTGTGTGTTGCCATAAAATATTCCCCATAAATTTGTGTCAATTTGCACCCGTTTTGTTTTTTCAGAGAATGTTAAAATATTTTAAAATTAAAATAGTGAGGCCATAAATGACCAGCTGATTGCCGGCAGGGATTTGCATCATTTGGAAACTGAAAATTTAGATGTGCAATGAAAAATGATAAATTATTGAGCGGAGACCGAAACATATCAGCACTCTGACTGGGGCTTTTTTTTCTCCCCGAGTGAAAATATTAGCACAAAAAGTCCTTATTAAGGGTGGCGATGTTATTTTAACTAGTTTGAATCACCTTTAGTCTCTCTGTGTCCCTGAGAGCTTATTAGTTCTCTCAAGCAACACAAGCAGTGCGTGAAAAGTTTTCTCCACTGGTTTAACGCAACACTAGCAGAGAACAAGCACTCCCGTCTTCTCTACTTGAGCGCAGCAAAGCAGTGTGCGAGATGGAAATGATAGCTTCTTATATTCTTATACCAGTGACTTTAAGAATGTTGCAGGATATGCTTCCTGAAAACCACCTGTACACAAATTGTGATAAACAGTAAGTCTAAAATAATTAAGAGTGTTTGTCCAAAATAAATTGGGCATACAGTGATTTCTTTTAACCGCAGTTTATTCCCAGTGGCATAAGTAATTGCATTCATGACCTCATGGTTGAAACAGGTCTTTTCTGGTGTTGTAAAAAATATTTGTTTATGTGGACACATACATTTTTTTGTTCTATCATAGCTTGGGAAATGTGGGTACTTTTGGAAAGTTTGCCCTGCGTTTTGACATGTTATACTCCATTTAAAACTATTTTAAACCCCATTTTTGTATAATAATTTCTAACTAGATTAAAAAGTTTGAAGGCAAACTTTAGGTTGGCTTGAAAAAGCCTGGTCTGAAAGTTGATAGATAGATAAATAGATAGATAGATAGATAGATAGATAGATAGATAGATAGATAGATAGATAGATAGATCTAGGATGTTCTGGGGGGGTCGCTAAGGCATTGCTAGGTGGTTGCTAAGGTGTTCTGGGTGGTCACTAGGGTGTTGCTAGGTGGTTGTTAAAGTGTTCTGAGTGGTCGCTAGGTTCTTGCTAGGTATTTACTAGGATATTCTGGGTGGTCGCTAGGGCATTGTTAATGGTTTCTAGGCAGTTGCTCAGGTGCTCTGGGTGATCACTAAGGCATTGCCAGGTGGTTGCTAGGTGGTTGCTAGGGTGTTCTGGGTTGTCGCTAGGGCTTTGCTAGGCATTTGCTAGGGTGTTCTGTGTGGTCGCTAGGATGTTGCTAGGTGGTTGCTAGGATGTTCTGGGGGGGGGGGTCACTAGGGTCTTGCTAGGTGGTTGCTATGGTGTTCTGGGTGGTAGCTAGGGCATTGCTAGGTGGTCGCTAGGCAGTTGCTGTGGTGTTCTGGGTGGTAGCTAGGGCATTGCTAGGTGGTCGCTATGCAGTTGCTAAGGTGTTCTGGGTGGTTGCTAGGGAGTTGCAGGGTGGTTGCTATGGTGTTCTGGGTGGTGGCTAGGGACTAGCTAGGCGTTTGCTAGGGTATTCTGGGTGGGCGCTTGGGCGTTGCTAGGTGATTTTATTGATTTTTTTATATAGTGTATAATAGGTTTATTTATATTCAGAATTTGTATGTAAATATTGTTTGCTATCAATCAATTACATTATAAGTATCGGCTTTGTATCAGCCACCCTTTTCTGCAGATATTAGCACTGGCCATTAAAAAAACATATCTGTTGACTACTTATTACACATGCAGTTTTTACTATATCATTAATTGATTACTACAGAGAGACTACAATAAATAAATAAATAAAACTGGGAACATGTTAAGTGACACATATCTGTGCATTCAGCAATAAAAGTACATAAGGTGTGAACTTTTATCACCTGCTGTAATGACTTCCATATGAAATGCACACATCTGGTTTACAAGTTAAGGTTTAATGGCTTTAAAGTTTTAAAAAAAAAGTTAATTTTGATAACTTCTTTTAAAAATATAGATATGCAAACATTTATCTTTTCACCTTAAGCATTACATCTTTTATTTAATCTTCTTAAAAGTTAAGTTTTGACATATTTGCATTGAACTGATGAAATGATCCATTCTGTGATTTTCACTTCACTTACAATAGTTCTTCTGTGCTGTCATTTACTTGACTCTTGAACAAAACAAAATTCAAAATTTCTCCTTTTGTGTTTCACAAAAGAAAGAATTGAAAGCCGTATGGATCTGGAACATCGTGAGTGTGAGTAAATGATGACAGAATTTACATTTTGGGTGAACTATCCCTTCAACAATGAATGTGACAGAAGTAAATATACTGGTATATTGTCTTTCCACAGGCCATCTGATGCTGAAATTGCAAAACAAGGTTTTGTTGTGACTTTGCTAATCATCCCATGCCAAAACAATAGTTTCTATGCAAGTTAGATTTTGCCGTGCAGTCATGCCCCTAAATGATGGCGGCATTCGTAATGATCTCAGCCAGGCTGGGGTAATTTTGTATGCCACTTTCAATTAGCGCCGTAACCACAAAAAGTTACAGTGATGCAGAGTGATGCCTTTACAAATGACAACCTTCACTGAAAAATTATTATCAATGCCAAGCAATGGGAAAATGAGAACAGATGGTGACAAAACATGATAAATTAAACCTCAAATTAAAATACAAATTCAACTATAAGTAATCTATTTGTAGTTTGATTTCACCTAAAAGTGTATTACTGTTGGTCTGTGGCGCTATCAAAACATTCCTGTTTGTATCGATTGGCCCGTCCAGCCTGACAAAGCAACATTGATTCAACCAATGGTGAGTTGGTTGAATCATCTTGAACCACTCCATAATAGAGGATGGCAGCTGAATTATGTTGCCGTTCTTTGAATTACATGCCCCCCGTTTTATGCCTAGGAGCCTTTGTGTCTGTGCGAGGCTTTGCCCCCTCAGTAATAATGATACTGCATGCAGCCTCACAGCAACTTCTGCAGCACTTCCTAAAATTAACTCCCTGGAACCTGTCAGAATTCCAAACAGATTAAACTTTTCTTGACTTGATTATTTTGAGGGCTTCCAAGTACATTGAGAGAAAATACAGTGGGAAAAGGCAACCGTAGAAGTTATTGACTTGTGTCTGGCATTCAAATACTGTAGGGTATTGTGTTGTGAACTTGAGGCCCAAACAAGGAGTTCTCACATCTAGGAGGAACATTATTAATTAGTGGTACTTACTGTTGCTTATACTTATGGTTAGGGTTTTTCAAAATCCTCTTGGAGCATCTGTTTGTGCTACAGACCTGAATGATACCTCAAATTCCTACCTGGTCTCACAGTAACATGTTATATGTTTATTCCCACATGTTTGCAAAATGATTTTTATTTGGCTTATTGTACGCATCACAGCAGTTTCCATGTGAAACTGACACTAGAAGGGCAAAAACTAGAATACTGGAGACTTTTCACAAAAGTAAAAGGGCATATTATGAGTTCATAAACCCCCTGTTCCTCACATAATGCTGTCTTATGACATCTAAACTAGGGTATACTTTTTACTAAACTATATATTTTACTATAGTGTGTGACCGGGACTAAAAGCTCAATGTTTTTCATTTCAGTTAGTTCTGAGCAGAAACTGTATTTTTTCATTCTGGTGTTCAACAGCCTCTTTTGTAAATGGTAACGGGTTAGCACAAAATAAAAGAATGGTTAATAACATTATTTTTTTAAATGACAGTACTCTGTGCCAAGGGTGGGTGACTTACCAGTAGCAGTTTTTCCACATCTCACAAGAGAAACAAGACACCTGTTTTGGAAAAACAAGCTCAAAATAAGAATCTTGCATCACCCAAAATTTGCAAAAATAAGCTGTTAATTTTTTTTTCTCCATGTTGGAGAATTGTCTGGTCATAACAAGCTTAATACTGCATACAGTAGCCTATGTACAGTAAAGTCATGTCTTTTCAATACATGTATTCTTAATATTAAATATATCCCCAAAATATTTTAAATATTCATTTTGACCACCTAAAATCAATTATTAGCTTTAATCTCTCTCTCCTGAATGCACAAAGGTTGTGGGCACATTCAGACTAAACGTCACATTTTGTTGGCTATTTTTACGTTGGTTTCCATCAGAATCAAAGCAAATACTTATGTTCTACTAAAAAGAAAGACAGATCTTTTGGGGGGGGGGGGGGGGGGGCAACAGGAAGTGATGTAATTCTGAAAATTTACTGTGATAAACACTTTGGTTTTATTTCAAATTTATTTGAAAAATGCTATTAACCAGTTACCAGCATTTAAAAACAATGTTTTCACTCCAGAAGAATTGAAAGGGATTTTGTTCCCCTTTTCAGTTATGTTCTGCAAAATTTTTTTGTTTGTTTTCGGGTTTCATTTTCGTTCCTTGAACTGTTTTTAGTCCCCGGTGTGTAAGGCGATAATTTTAACGTTTGCATTACATAAGCAACTATATTTATAAGCTTGTTCAGGTGTGATCAAATTACACGGAACATTGCACTTGCATGTAAAAGACTGGGGTATGAGTCCTGAAGAGCATGCAAGTCAACATGATTTCTGAAAGTGTCATAGAAACACCACAAAATGACATGGTTGCTTAAGCTTTTGTGTTTTTCATGTCACATTTTCTTTTTATAACACTATCATATATAATATTATATTTTTCCATTTGTTACCCACAAAATGTATTTTACAATCTCAATCAAATTTTAGATTCGCTGTGTGATGGTTTGCGACACAATTTTGCATTGGCAAACAAACACCAACCCAACCATACAAAGACACTGTTGTAAATATTATACAAAGTGGATGTAGTTCAAGAGGAGATGTAGTTCGTCTGTTTTGTTAGGAAGAGAGCGGAGATTCGCTAGATGAATACTAGGCAGCGCTGTTCGAAAGCCGCGCTGACGAAACCTGACCAGCGCGCCAGCTCGTTTCCCTCGCCTACGTCTCTTAAACAGCTCAAAAGCGTCTGTATAGTCAAAAACCGGGAAAAGATTATCTGGTATGTGCTGCCGAATGTTCAGCAGTTCGTCCCTGGTAAAACTGATTGGAAAAGGATTACTAAACACAGGACAAACAAACAAAAACAACAGAAGAATTGGAGAGCTCCACACTGTGGCTGCCATCCGCGGCGCCATCTTGAACAGGAAAATAAATAAATAAATAAATGCAGTTGTGCTTGCTCCTTCAAAAATGTACCTCTATGATGCCACGGTGTTGTGATTTGTTGCCAGGGTGTTGCTATGCCTTTGCAAAGGTGTTCTAAATGATTTTAACATGTTGTTCTGCAGTTGCTAGGATGCTGTGGGTAGAATGGTAAGTGGCTGCTAGGGTGTATTGTGTATATTTTTCAACCTGCTTTCATTACAAGTTTTAATAACAGTACGAGATGGCAAAGTTAGCTCGTAGAAAAACTTTTACACACATATAGAAATGTACAAAGTTTAACCCCTTATCCAAGCCTAAACCTAACCATAATGCCTAACCCCTTACCCTAACCCTATAAGAGACTAGCTAAAATGCCTTTATTGTATCGATTTGGAATTTTGTTTGTTGATTGGTTAGTCTCTATGGAAATAATTGTAATTGCTTTGAAAAGTTACCTTTTTGTATGAGCCAAGTTGTACAATATCTTACGATTTCACCCTCTTGTACAAATTATTTTGAGTTCTCATGAGACTATGTTGGGTTTGCCTGACCCAAGTCAAAAGAGCCCACCCCCAAGCCTCTATATTGTAGTCCCAGAATATGGCTCAGGTCCCTCTGTCAAAAGTTTTTTGCTGTTTTATAGTCTGCCAGGTGTACATTTTAAGTCTGAATACTTAGAAATATAATAGCATGTCTCCTTTTCAAACTGCACAATGTGAGTCATCATTCATGTCTGTAGCACAAAATGTAAGATAAATTACACTCCAAAATGTTATACTTTGGATTAGGAGTAAGTTCAAATCCTGTTCCATAAATGCATTATGAAGAATTGTAATAGTGATGTTTGCCTTCGCAAGTGCAACTAATAATAAATAAAAACAAAGGGTGATATTGCAAGATGTTTCATTACTATTCAGTTAATATATTTTGAAAGCCTCAAAGTCAGTTCATCTCTGTTCAATAACTGTTGAAGACTCTTGCTTGAAGCTCATGTTAAAATGTATACCTTGCCTGAGTGTGATGCCAACTCTTTCAAAGAACATTGTGTTTGCTTTTTGAAAATGAAATAAATCTTCAGCGTTATATGTAACACCAGACCAGGAATTTCCTTAAAAGCAGGAACTGGAAGTGTGAGTGGGAGTTTTAACAGTGTGTGCAGGCTTCGTCCAGGTGGAAACACACACACACACACACACACACACACACACACACAGCTGGGCCTCACGTTCATGGCCGAGTTCCAATGATTGTGTCGCTAAAGACTTCCTCCCTGCTTACCTGTGTGTTCTCGGCAGCTGTTAGGGTCACAGAGACCCCGAGGGGTAGCTGACCTTCTGTCTGACCTGCTCAGGCCAGACAGGGGAGTTTATTTTACCCACATCAAAGCAGCCAATTGTCTTTTGTAATAAAGGGTGCTCTTATTTTGAAGGTCTCCCTTTTATATATATATATTATGGCTGAATTGATAAAAGCAAGTGCTGGCCAGTGTCTGTCCTCAGTGTGCATACAGGCCAGGCTGAAAAATGTATATCAGAAATGTATTGCAGTAAATATTTCTCAGGTTAGGTTTATTTTTGAAAGTCAATTTCTGTATAGGATTATATTTTGAAGTCTTGGCTACAAATAAGCTTATGAACATATTCACAGATATTGCCCGAGAAAAAGGATCCAGTCCACTGAACACATGTTGAGGTCTTGTGACACAGACAACATGCCCCAATAGCGAGGCACCTTTTCACACTATATGGGGTAAGATGTGTCACAATGGAACATGCCATTAAACAGCCTTTTATAGGCATTTCAGTTAAACTTAAACCAAGAACAGAAATTTTTAATTATAAAATTGTATACAATTATAATGTGTTTGAGGTACCGATAGATTCTGAGATGCTATTCTGCTCATTACAACAGATTGGTTATCTGAGTTACTCTAGCCTCTCTGTCAGCTCAAACCAGTGTGGCCATTCTCCATTGACCTATCTCATCAACAAGGCGTTTCCGTCCGCAGAACTGCTGCTCACTCGATTTTTGTTTTGTTTTTGGCACCATTCTGAGTACACTCTAGAGACTGTTGTGTGTAAAAATCCAAGGAGATTAGCAGTTACAGAAATACTCAAACCAGCTCGTCTGGCACCAACAATCATGCCACGGTCTAAATCACTGAGATCACATTTTTCCCCTTTCTGATGGTTGATGTGATTATTAACTGAAGCTCCTGACCCATATCTGCATGATTTTATAAATTACACTGGTGCCACACAATTTGCTGATTAGATAATCACATGAATAAGTAGGTATACAGGTGTTCCTAATAAAGTGGTTGGTGAGTGTATATACAGTACATATAGCAACTTTTTCCAAAAGTTCATGAAATATGTACAATTCAGACATGATCAGCTTTACCTTTAGCACAAAGCGCTAAGACAAAAACAATGATTCAGTGATTCAGAGGTTGCATTTTCACTCCAAAATTACATTTTTACTCCACTAATTGTTAGGTTTAGATTCCTGTTGACTGAATGATATAATTTACAACTAAAAATACAAATTGCTTTTGCCACCACTCTGGACTTTTCAGCCTGAAACTGGAGCTCACACATGCCCATATTTTCAACAACACTTCCTCTTTCGGCCACTGGGGGCAGTGATTCGAATTTCAGTAAGCACAGACCGATTTCAGCTGAAGAACTTTTGACCTGCTGTTGCCGAATTCACAGTGAGATCAGTCAGCCATTAAAAAAAAGTCATACGGATCACATCTTGCCAAACTTATTTTCTATGGTCTCTCCAGCTCTCAAGAAACTCATTATAGATAAGAGCGCATCGAGTTTCTCAGGGTGGGGATAAATGACTGGATATGAGGCAGATCTCTCTCTCTTTCCCCAACCACATGCGGCCGTATGGGGGCAAGGAGCGCAGCTTTGGCCTCTGTGATCTCAGGCAGGGCCTGGATGAGCTCTCTCTGTCAGAAGCAAAGCCTCCCCACACTCTCATATCCCATCAATCACTGCTTTAGGCTCTCTCAGATCTCCACGCAAACCCTTCATTTACTCACTGGCTCTGTATGCTGCCTCACATGGGAGCATTTAGGAGGGGAAAAAAGTGAAAAAGTCCTTTTGTCCCTCTGTGTTTGAGGGAGGGAGGCTGGATTTTCACCGATGTGATGTAGTGGATAATCATCTATTATAAAGGCCCTATAACCCACAAATATTTTAACAGATTTATGGAAAAATGACATTTCTTGGCCTTTGCAGTAAATCACAAGGAATTGCTATTCATAAGATACCACCCAACAATCCTTTTAACTTTTTATCAGTATTTATAAGTTATAAGTTCCATTCAGGGCTGCTAATGTAGGTAAGGTGTTACATTTTTAGATTAATTGTAAGCTGGTGTGCTCTATGTTCATTTAAATGTTTAATGAACAAATCCTTTGTTATTATAAGTTACAGTGCATAATGTATTTTTCAATTGAATTAATTAGTTAACATATTACCATAAGATCCATCCATCAATCCGGATGGGTGAATTAATTGCTCTTAAAACTGTTCAATATTACGAAGCCTCTGACTGTCATTACCAGCTAGCCTACTTTTTAAAAAATTAATTGTTTCGACTTCAGACCATTGCTTTCTGAATTTCAGTTTGTAAAGAGTATGACAAAATAATTTAATGCTTGTCAAATGTAATTGCCTTACAGAGAAATGGCAAAATGAAAGAAAATACACAGCAATAAAGAAAAACGGGCACATATGTGAGCAATCTTTGATTGAAGAGCAAAAAAAAAAATGTTATTTAGGCATGAGAGTGGCGGAAAAATGCTTAGTCAACTGAATCATTCAAACAGCCAATTGCAAGAGAGAGAGAGAACGAGACAGAGAACGAGTGGAGCTAAAGTGGGTGCTGTATGAGGTCTATTCTAAGCTGGCCAATGTTGACTTCATAACCCTGCTTACTGGAAGCATGGCTCACACCAGACAATAAAACTCTCTCAGATGACTGTGATGCCCATAGGTCCTCTTCTGACCTGCTGATCCCACTCATTTGACTGAAATCCAGGGGTCAGAGCTTACAAACATGCTGGTATACTGGTGCCATGGAAAGAATGATGTACAGAAGAATCATCACTGCTGATGCATACTGTATCATGTGACTATGGCAGCACTTATCAAATACAAAGCTCAGAGCATGATCTCTGATGATTTTGACATCATGTCTCAGTTTAGACTGTTTACATTCATATGAGTCTTGCTGACAATGCCCTCTCTGTATGATGGTGTTGAGTGAGCAATACGTAACAACATACAAAATGGTAGTTTAATGATCCTCTGTGTAATTTATGTTTTAATGATGTTGATTGGTCATGTGTGGCGTGATGGTTGTGTGCCATTCAGAATTGATTGTTTTATATTCCACTTATATTCCTACATTTGAATTGATGTACCAAACAGCATATATATTTTAATTCGATTTGAATTTAAGTAGAATTACAATGGAATGAAAATCAAATAAATGTAAATTCAAGAAATTTGAAACTGTCATGAATAATAATTTTAATAATGTATTATTAATATAATATAATTTGTATTAGTGCAATTAATATTCATTATGTAATACATAATAAAATATACAAAATATATTTAGAATAATAGGTTTTGTATAGTTTTTCATTTATTATTTTTTATTTAATTTTTCAGTGTGAAAACATCTACCCATTAAAATGGCCCATATACTTTATATTTAATAAATTAACTTTTATTTTATGGATCAAAGTGGAAAAAAACCTTTCCTAGAATGCTCTAATTTACTCAGTATATTAAATAATAAATATTCAAATTTGGATGTCCATATTTATTTTTATGAGGTTTTTCAAAAACAATGCAGAGCACATTTTATTGAACAATGTAAACTTTTGATTTAATCACCTTGAACCAAACTGAAAATAACAAGTACAAGTACAGGGATTCTCATTAGCTACATAAATTTGTAGCATTTTAAAAGTCCTATCAAATTACCTCAAAATCAACCTTTAGACATTGTACACGATGACCTCAAGGATCAGAAAAATATTTGCAGTGCATTGTGACCAACAGGTATTTAGGAAATTGCTGTGGTAGGTTTTGTTGCTATTGCATGGTTTGGGAGACAGTAAAATCAAAAGTGCCTTTTCCCCAGGGGGGCCTTTTGCCCATTTGTACTTTAATCCACTGACGTGGTATGATGTCATTTTTCTGTTAAGATTTTGACCTTAAAGGACAGCACAAGAAGTTACACTGTTTTTCTACAGTTCTAACAAAGTTGTTCTAACAGAATGTTAACCATGAAGTTTGACCTCAGTACAATATCAGAAACACAATATGTAAAAAACAGACAGTTATGAGGTGTTAAAAAACTTAAATGCCTGTCTGGGAAAAGTGACTTTTATTTCTGTAGTTGTCAGAAAGGCAACTTTTTTTTAACCATCCCTGGTGCACTATGTAATAGGTATAGATATAATTCACTTGATGATGTTCAAGACCACCTCAGAGTAACTGAACCAGCATAATTTATAATTCTATATTTCACTGACGGTAAAATATAATAAAACATACTGCTGCTGCTCCTATTTCAACCTGTTTCTAATCATGGCAATTAAATTATGATAACAATTATCATTTTAAGTATAATTTTGGAATTCAAGTTAGATTCAGTGAAACAGTGGAAATTACAGGAGAGAAGTAGCTATAGTTTTCATTTTCCAGGAACCAAAAAAAAAAAGTATGATTAACTAATTTGGTCATATTAATATACCAATATTTCCATTTCAAAACCAAATGAATGGGTCTTTTTTTTTTTTTTATCCTAAATTAGTATGAGATGGTTATATGATATTACAATCCAAACGCACAAAAAAACAAACAAAAAAAAACTGGCAAAATTGAACTCTGCCAGCACGTGGCTCTTTCACAAGAAAATGCAGTGGCCGCAAATTGCACTCAACAATTCCAGTGCTCCTGAAGTTGACCACTTTAAAAATCCTGCTGCAGGATTATAAATACAGTTTGATGGCTCTGTCATTACGCCCCGAGCAGAGAGGGCGTAGCTGGCAGGCAGGTATTCGCCATCTTGTGGGGTCAGGAAGGGTCTGTTTGATGTGGGTGGAGATTTTAAACCCCTGCAACCACAAGGTTCTGGGGTCTACAACAGGAAGTACACAAGGGAGCAGGCCTAATAAAAAGACAATCCCATAACTGTGTGTGCAGTCATACAAGCCGAATTTAAAACATACACTGTCAACCAGGGTTGGAGATATAGTAATATTTAATTTTAGGATGGGCTCCTGTTGAATTCATGATTCAGATTGACTTGAATGAATTTAATTGACACCCCACTGGACATAAATTAAAATTTGAATTGAGGTGACAGGAAGAGCAATTTACAAATTGCAATTCAAAGAAAATCAACACAGTCACACAACAGAGACATTTAATAATTCCAAGATTTATGACAAAACATAAATAATTTCAATTAATCATTAATTTGGACAAATTGTGCCTATACACCGATCAGCCACAACATTAAAACCACTTGCCTAATATTGTGTAGGTCCCCCTCGTGCCGCCAAAACAGCGCCAACCTGCATCTCAGAATAGCATTCTCAGAACAACAATTGTACAGAGCAGTTATCTGGGTTACCGTAGACTTTGTCAGATCGAACCAGTCTGGCCATTCTCGGTTGACCTCTTTCATCAACAAGGCATTTCCGTCCACAGAACTGCCGCTCACTGGATGTTTTTTGTTTTTGGCACCATTCTGAGTAAATTCTAGAGTCTGTTGTGTATGAAAATCTCAGGAGATCAGCAGTTACAGAAATACTCAAACCAGCCCATCAGGCACCAAAAATTATGCCACGGTCTAAATCACTGAGATCAAATTTTTTCCCCGTTCTGATGGTTGATGTGAACATTAACTGAAGCTCCTGACCTGTATATGAAATATATTATGCATTGCACTGCTGACACATGATTGGCTGATTTGATAATCGCATGAAAAAGTACAGAGGGTGTACAGGTGTACCTAATAAAGTGGTTGGTGAGTGTGTGTGTGTATATATATATATATATACAGTATACAATACTGTACATTCCATTAGGGGTGCCTTTAGCGCCATTGAACCCAACTGCAAATCCTGTGGGGCACCCGTGAACCATAATGCGAGCCCCTGGCCACAAGTAGTGATGTCATACACTAGTGCTTGTATTAGGTTGGAATGGTATTACTTTTTTTTTCTCCCCAATTTGGGATTTCCAATGCGCTCTAAGTCCTCGTGGTGGCGTAGTGACTCACCTCAATCCGGGTGGCGGAGGACGAATATCAGTTGCCTCCGCATCTGAGACCGTCAATCCGCGCATCTTATCACGTGGCTTGTTGAGCGCATTAGCGTGGAGACGTAGCGCATGTGGAGGCCCACGCTATTCTCCGCGGCATCCACGCACAACTCACCATGTGCTCCACCGAGAGCAAGAACCACACATTATAGTCGACCATGAGGAGGTTACCCCATGTTACTCTACCCTCCCTAGCAACCGGGCCAATTTGGTTGCTTAGGAGACCTGGCTGGAGTCACTCATCACGCCCTGGATTCGAACTCCAGGGGTGGTAGTCAGGAATGGTATTACTGATGGAGAGGGACAGTGATGCAATTTTTAGCCCTCCTTTTGATGCTTTCTTTTTATTTTACCTTTTCACTGCTGAAAGATTTTCAATTCATAGCGCCTTGAGGAGGCCGACTTACGGCAGACAGCAACAGTGCCAGGACAGATTGCCCTTGGGGTATCATGGGACAGTCCGAATAGAACACTGTCTGCACAGGAAGGAAGCCATTCAAAATGCTTTGCCATTACTTCCTGTTTAACATCCTAGTATTATAAACGAAACGAATAAGGCAGACTGGCTGGGAACTAAACATTGGCCATTTTATTTATGTATCTTGCCGTGTGTCATTCTGTCGGAAGCAGACAGCTGCCAGAATCCCCACAGATATTTGCCTTGTGTGCTCTGGAGGATGTTATCAACATAGCTGTGATAAAGGTTAAATGATGTCTTCAGAGTTTGGTCTCCAAAAACTTCACATGTGTACCAAAGCTTACAAATACAAGTCTTTGAATACTACCCCCTCACATATTGAGAGCTCCATAAATCACTCACACACACGTAGTGCACACTTGGCACGTAATCAGACGGCACTCTGGTGACTACTCCTACCTGTCATTCTGGAGAAGCCAGTAGGCCATGAGTTAATTAATGTATAGTAATCAAATTCCTCTCCGTTAGCACGAACACAAGGTCTCTGTATCTCGGCTTGCCCAGGCTTATTTTTCTTGGTCCTTGTTATGCTACACCGCTGTGCGTGTTTGGATATTTATGGATCTCTAAAAATGCACAAGGGCGAATTAAAAGTCCAGCGTGCGCCGAGATGCTGGGACAGCCGTATGTAAACAGGAGTGTTTATTCATACAATCTGGGGGTTTGATGTGTTTTTGCTGGATGACAGATGAATTTATCAGCTTCACTTTTGTCATGAGGCTCCATCATGACAGAACACATAAACCATGATAAATCTGTAGGGCATTTCAAGGGATGTTTGAAACCCCAACTTACAAATGTAAATTTTTAATTCCATCCTGGAAAACACAGGCATATCTAACTGCCAGGCATATATAATGCCTGCTCTTTAGATATTCAAGGTAATGATGGAAACACATCTAAGTTCTATTGATCTGTTGCTTTGAACAGGTTACCACCACATATGTGTTGTAGGTCTGTTTTGATTGGGTCATGGAAACAAAACAAAAAAAAACCATGTTAAATGCAAATAATAGAATCGTAGATAGTTAGGATATCAAAATAAATAGGCTTATCAACTTTTAAAAGATAGGACAGAATGCTTCACCCCTAATTATATACTAGAGGGACATCACTGTAGCATGTTTATTGTATGAGTACCACAGACACCCTACACCAGCCCCTACTCCTAAATCAACCTTCCCTTACAAAAATGAACCATGTGTCTACAACAGAAACCATAGTATCACCACAGTATTTTGTAGTAAAAATCATAGTAACCACAAAATTAAACATGGTTACCACATACTTACCATATTACTGAATTAATATAATGGTTAATTGCATTAAAACTATGTCTTCTGCCCAAAAAAAAAAAAAAAAAAAAATTTGCCTGCCAAGAGCATTAAACCAAATTCATGAGACATTCGGAAACCAAACACTCAAACTATAAAGATAATTTAAACTAAACTGTCAGTTTTCCGATTCAGGCTATGCCATGTTAATCACTTTGCATTCTGTTTGAACAATGCACTTTATGATAATATTAGGAAATTTCAATGTTTGATTTTAAAAGGTTAACTTTTATTTTTTGGCTAACATTTTTGTTTACTTTTGTAGAATAAACAATTTTTGGAACAGTATTTGGTCCGTTCTAGTAGATGTCCACTGTAAAATCTGATTCCAGTAGCAAAACTACTGTTCTAGCTGAAGTTTATTGTCAAATCTGCTCAAAATTTGTTCCAACACAAATTGACCAATGCGGTTATTCAACCCACAGGTCTTTGCAAAATACAGTTAAATCTAATATTCTTTTTTAAAGGAATAGTTCACCCAAAAATGAAAATTCTTTCATCATTTACTCACCCTCATGCCATCCAAGATGTGTATGACTTTCTTTCTTCTGCAGAACACAAATGAAGATTTTTAGAAGAATATTTTAATTCTGTTGGTCCTCACAATGCAAATGAATGGTGAGCAAAACTCAGAAGGTCCAAAAAGGACATAAAGGCAGCATAAAAGTAATCCATAAGACTCCAGTTGTTAAATCCATGTCTTCTGAAGCGATATGATAGGTGTGGGTGAGAAACAGATCAATATTTAAGTCCTTTTTTACTATAAATTCTCCTCCCTGCCCAGTAGGTGGCAATATGCATAAATAATGCAAATCTCCAAAAACAAAAGAAGAATGTAAAAGTAGAAATAATGTATAGTAACTTACATGGACATGTCTTGCGATGCACCTGGATACATAATCAGTGATGTTCCTGGGGTCTTTGGGTGTTTCGGATCTTTTAACACTAGACACCCTCACCCAGGTGATCCAGCCAAGGTTGATAAAGCCCACTAGCACTAACCCCTCCATGGATCTTGATTAATCTGTTTTTATCATATAGCTTCAGAAGACATGGTTTAACTATTGGAGTCTTATGGATTATTTATATGCTGCCTTTATGTGCTTTTTGGAGCTTCAAAATGGTGGTACCCATTCACTTGCATTGTGAGGGCTGACAGAGCTTAAATATTCTTCTAAAAATCTTTGTTTGTGTTCAGCAGAAGAAAGAAAGTCATACACATCTTGGATGGTATGAGGGTGAGTAAATGATGGGACAATTAAACATTTTGAACTGTTCCTTTAAAGGCTTAAAGAAATCAAATGGCATGGGAGGTTTAGGGCAGCCTCTGTCTTTCACTCTCTTTTGTTTTGAGTCAGGTGTAGATTAGATCTCTTTTACTCTGTTGAAATGAGAAAGCAGAGCTTCCAGTGTGTCCCATAATGCAAAAACAAACAGCTGTGGCGAGTGTTTGGAAAGAGCTAAATGAAACCCAGGTATTGCACCGTACACCCAAGTGCCTAAATCCTGTTAAGACCTGTCAATCACAAACAAAGGAGACAAATATAAAACTTGTGTGATCTCTCCTCAATCTGAAATCCTTGAATCTGGAGTGGCTAAAAAAATAGTATTTGTGTGTGTTAAAATTATTTCAGTCAATCATGATGAAAAAAAAAAAAAAACGTGGGTGAATGTCTCACTTGCTTTTTATATAATTCTGTCCATTGTCAGTTTTGAATGGATCCTACACTATAGTCATGCTATACAATAAGGTTCCATTTGTTAACATAAGTTAACAACATTAGTTAACGTGCACTAACAATGAACAATACTTTTACAGCATGCATTAATCTTGGTCAATGTTAATTTTAACATATACAAATACATTTTAAAATCAAAATGTTATGTTATTAACTTTAGTTAATGCACTATGAACTAACATGAACTAGCAATGAACAATTGTATTTTTGTAGACTAAAATGAACAAAGATTAATAAATGCTGTAAATATATATTGTTCATTATTAGTTCATGATACCTAATGCATTAACTAATGTTAATGAATGGAACCTTATTGTAAAGTCTTGCCGTCATGCTTAATGATGTGTTCTGTTTAATATTTGTCAATGCTGACGTGTCATATTTTGACGTGCTATTATAACATTATTACAGCATATTTTAAAGAAGCAATATATATGAAAAATACCACACAGATACTTCCATGAACATTTTGAGTGATGACGCAAACACATTATTACATCAGAATACTGAATCAATTCGTTGAAACTGATTCACAGAAATTAATGCGACATCATTACATTCTCATTCTTGTTAGAGTCAGGAGATGAGTAAGGATTGCGAAACTAGTATAGGAAATCTAATGACCAAAAATAACATACTGTATATTTAACAAAGGGATTAAAAAAAAATAAAAAAAATTAAAAAAAATTTTTTAAATGAGGACAAAATGTGCTAATGGGTCAATGACATAACGCTTATTACAGGGCTACTAACCAAATAAATAAATACAGTACATGGACATAAAATATTGATTTGCATAGAAATTATGTAATTTTGTGAGAAGAAATTAATCGCTCAACAGCTGAAATCCACCTCCGAATTCTGTTGGTGTTTATTTTGTAATTATTAAATGTCTGACTGCTCATTGTGCATCTAATTACAAGACTACTAGCCAAGTAAATACTGTAAATAAATGCACATGAAACATGGATTTTTAGTTGAAATTATTTTATCAGCTTACTTGTTGAGATCGCACAGTGATCTGAGAAGCAGGAAAGATGGCTCGCAATACCCAGATGAGGGGTCTGATACGTGGATGTGCGGTTGTTACTGAGAAATATCAGACCGATAGATGGCGCCATTGACCAATCAGAATCGTGTACTCCAGAGAGTCGTGTAACAATAAAATAAATGTATTAATAACCTTAAGAAATATGTTAAAAAACTTTTTTTTTACATTAAAGATTACATTTTGAAGTTGCAAGGAAAGCATTTAAATAGGCTACCTTTTAAATTACATTTTTAAAACTATTATATCAATTATTTATTTTTTTATTTTTTTATTTTTTTAAGAATATGCTTCTTTTTTTCCCCCAGAAAATTTGTGAAACTAACGTGGACACAAAGATGGCCTTTCTTTGAACTTTAAACTATTTTGCATAAAAGATTTCTAATTTATCACCCTGAACACCCTTGTCAATGACCCATATTAAGAAATGAAGAGTCCTTAATTCCACTCAACATCTGCAATAATGAATGTGTCATCAGCTGAGAAAAACTACGTAACTAGTCTTTTGACCTCCCTAGGGTTTGAGTCTTGTGAACAGGCTCCTCTGCCTGCGTGTCAGCACAATGCGAGCCCTTCCCTCAGTAATAACGAGTGTTCGTAGCATCAACTGGGAATGACGGCCTCTCGTCAGCTAGCTAACACCCATGCCGGCGCCACAAGAACACGCCAAACCCTCCTGGAAAAAACTTCAGTGCTCTCTGGAGGGTCCTCACTTGACTGTTCGCTCTTTTCCTGTCTATCTTGGGCTCGGCTCGAAGTCTGTGATTTTAGGAAAATTCCTCTGGCGCGACCCCTTAGGCCCAGCGTCTTCTGCGCGATCATTAGAAGCAGACCCCCGTCTTATGTTTGTCCTGTGCAAACAGCTCAGCTACCACTTCATCCATCTCGTTTAGCTTGCACTTTGTGTTGCTCCTAAACTACTTTCTATTTTTCCGACACAATCGCATGGGTTTTGCTCCTTGTGGTCTAGGACATGTCTGCTGCACCTCCTTTCACCCCCACTGACTGCTGTCACTGCATCAAATAGCCTATTTATCAAGGAGTTTCAAACGTATTCGTAAATCAGCGTTGCGTGTGAGTGCATCTTAGGGCCTTGCAAACTGAATACACTCAGACATCATTCCCTGTCACATAATTCATCTCCAAACGCCATTAGAACAGTGGAGAGAGTGAAGACAGGACATTGAAAAGAGGAAATATAGAGCAAGATGGTCAAACGTGCTATATGTTTACGCAATGTCGCCATCTCTTGGTGATTTATGGTGACACGTTATGTTGCCGTTCAGGTCTGATAATGGTGACTCAAGACCACTGTGGCCTGTATTTGAGTTCAGAATCAGGATTAAAAAGACAAAATGTTTTAAGGTCGAGACACTCCTAAAATCTGGCACAATAAGAATACTTTTGGTGGAGTTTATGGTTTTGGGGGAGTAACTACAGAAGAAAGTTTTAGTGAATTAGTACATTTCAACTGTTCATGTAAATGTAATTTTTGGAGGGTTTTAGTTTAAGGCAAGAAATGTGAAGCTTATAATTTGATAAAAGCAATTGCATTCATCATTTTATTAAAACTTATGAATTATTTAAGCTGTAAAGCTGTTTAAATCATTGTTTCTGATGACAGTGTTTATGGTTTTATGTCATCATGGCAACAAAGTTGTAAAATTGGATATAACTTTACACAGAAAAGGTTAGCAAGTGATTTCATCATACTACAATCATTGATGCATATTGTTTACGTCTTGTAGACTATACTACAGATTCAAAAAACAATTTGAAGTTCTGCACTGCATTTAAAGGAATAATCTAGGTTCAGTTGGGCGTTCAAGTCCTCCTGGGAAGTTTGTACTTACAAGGTCAGAGATCGTGACCCAGCAAATACAGAACGTTCCTCCAACGTTAGCATATGGTTCCCATTTGGTTATTTTTTGGGAACCATTTCCTAACATTCTAGGAACGTTCTATTTAGCTTATATTTTTAAAACCATAAACTTGAGTAAACCATAAACAAAGGATCTCGCTTTTACGATTTTTCAAACTGTTCGTTGCCGTGCGAAGCAACTCTGCTATCGACCCTCTCTTCACCATGGTGAAACTGCAAACTTTCAATTTTGATTTCTCCATCCATTAATTTATGTTTTATATTGTATTATTTTTGGATTGATCGATGCATTTATTTAACTCCTTGCACATTTAATTATTTACAGTATGTATTTATGCATGAATATGCAGATTTACTGTAAATATTTATGTATTGCAGATTTCTTCCTCAGTATTTTTTTAGCAACAGCGCAACAAAAGTAAGAGCAAAGCCACACATTAGGTGTGTAATTAATGCTTTATTTATCTGTTTTATCATTTTCTTGCAGCTACATATAATGATGTAGTTTTGTTGCTCAAGCTTGTGTAACGCTCCTGTTTTACCAGCTCCATACTGGACTCGAACCGGCATCTCCAGCATTGGAGGAAGGTGCGCTAACAAGGAGGCTAAAGGCTACAGCCTCTAGCATCAGTTGCTAATGCACCTCTTGAGGTCAGGAGAGTGAGGTTTATACACATTGCACAGCTATCTATCAGCTGGCCACTGTTACACTCACCCCTCTAAACTTCACTCCCATCCGGGTCACGGCACCATTGTAACACTCCTGTTCTACCTGCTCTGTACAGGACTCGAACCACCGTCTCCGGCATGGGAGGCAGGTGCGCTAACAAGGAGGCTAAAGCCTCTAGCATCAGTTGCTAATGCACCTCTTGAGGTCAGGAGAGTGAGGTTTATACACATTGCACAGCTATCTATCAGCTGGCCACTGTTATACTCACCCCCCCTAAACTTCACTCCCATCTGGGTCACGGCACCATTATAACGCTCGTGTTCTACCTGCTCCGTATGGGCCTCAAACCGCAGTCTCCAGCATGGGAGGCGGGTGCGCTAACAAGGAGGCTAAAGGCTATAGCATCAGTCGCTAGTGCACCTCTTGAGGTCAGGAGAGTGAGGTTTATACACATTGCACAGCTATCTATCAGCTGGCCACCATTACACTTGTCCATTCATACAAGTTTTATTTTCTGACAAGCTTTATTGTTACCCTTCATTAATAGTAGCCTACAAAAAAATGCATAACTAAACTGTACAGTCAAAATCAACATGCAAAACTGAATTATTACCAATAACAACTTGCTTCCACCATGATTCCTTAATCGACGCTAAAAGAAAATCCTGAGTTTTCTTTAAGGTCTTCTTTGTAAAGTGACATTTTTAGTTAAATGCTGCTCTTTATCACAATGTTTATACAAGTTATATAAATTAAAGTGTATTTTAGTTTTTTAGTTGTTTGGTGTAGCTGTATCAGTTCAAGTTTAATGCTGTCAACCTAACTGAGATTATTAATTCAAACTAGCCTCATTGATTTTTGCACCAGAAAAACATGCCTCTGATTTAATTATAAACAATATCATCAAATATATGTAAGATGTACAGTATATATTGAATAATATATTGCCCCCTTAAGTAATTTCAATGTAGTTACTACTTTTTGTTAGTAGGTTGTAGTGTAGCTAATGTATTTCTTCAAAAGAGTAGCTTGACTGTTAGTTAAATGAAAATAAAATGGCACAGAACATTTAAAGTGGAATTACTAGATGTACAAAGAAAATTGTTCCTCATCCTTAAATTTGTTTAACAGTACCCGAGTAGATTATTTTAGTGGAGTGTCTAGTTGCACCACGGTGTAAATAGCATCTGCCGCACAGTACAGCTATCTGAACCCCAATAATCTGGTGGAACCACAGAAATATACAACAGACTAAACAGTAGGTGCCGCTGCAGTGGTGTGGGGTTTAAAGACGGTGTGTGTGAATGTGTATTACTGTCCTAGCAACCGTGGTTTGAATCTGCCTTTTATCCCATTCTTTTTCCCATCTGATTTCCTGTTTTCACTCTTAATATTTCCTTTAATACTACTTAAAATAATAGATAAAAATAAATATAAATGTTGATTTCATCTCAGTGATTTGGTCACAGTGAATGTCGGGGAGTGCAGAGAAGGGTATGATATGGAGGCAGGGTCTGTCAACCGCACACGTTCCTGCGGCTCGGGATCGCTTCATTACATTACTAATATTGTAGTAACCATGTTTTTTTTTTTTTTTTTTTTTGGCAGAAACCATAGTTTTAATGCAATTAACAATGGTGTTGTTAGTACAGTAATATGGTGGTAATATAGTAACCATTTTCCTAAGGTAAGGTTAGGATTAGGTTTAGGGGTAGAGGTTGGTGTACTGTGTCAGTGGGACTGTAAATAAACACAATAAACACACTGCAGGGATGCCCATAAATGTTAGTATTTAAATATGGGTGTAAATAGTATCTGACACTATTTGCACCAGGGTTGGGGTGCAAATAATATCTGCCACTATTTGCACTGGGGTGTAAATAGCATATCCCAGTATTTGCACCAGGGTGCAAATAGCATCTGCCTTACTTTAGTGGTTGGTGTCTGTCATCATAGGTCAAAGAACACAAAGGTCAAAGGACAATGGCAACATGGAGGATGTAGCATGTCCGGGAATGTATTTATACTACATCTGCATATGTAAAGATGTAGGCTTACTTCTCAACAACAGTATGGTTGAGAAATATATTTTTCTTCAAATTCAGTAGATACTCTGAAAGCAAAAGACGTAGCCATTCTGTGAAAGCGTGTGTTAAATTCTCAGCTTAAAATTAAATCTCTTTTCTTCAATAAACTCTTGTGGCATTGATTTTAATAATTTCTTATGACACACCTAAATGTCATCATAACAGCTTGGGCACCATCACCATGTTCTTAACCATTCCGCTCACATTTAGTTTGGTGAATTTCCCAGAGGCAGTGTTAAGAGGTAATGAAGATGAGGGCAGTCCAATGAACTGGTCACCAGAGGGCCAGACAGTGGGAATTTCATTACTGAGAGAAATAAGGGCACAGAGTGCTGATGACAGCTCATTCAGAATGCAAAAAGGCATTGCCGCTCTGCCTCAGGAAATTCCCCTAAACCTCATGTTACTGTAGAAATACTGTGCTGAATTTGAGCCATCATATCAGAAACTCTCCCTGTATTGAGTGTTAAGCCTGTTCTTTATCATTATAAATTGTAAAAAAGAAATGAAGTCAGACCTTAAAACAAAATTCTAATCAATAAATTATTGTAATCATAGTCTCTACAAATTAAACTAACTTAATTGTATTTAAAAATATGCTTAATTTATCAAAAGACATTATAGTAACACTATAATGTGTAGTAATATATATTTAAATTGAATAACCTATATATTGCCATGAATCTTTGATACATATATTTTCATATACAGAATATTCACATTCACACACATATGTACATGAATATAAATGTATAATCATGAACATTCAGTATGATATTGGTGACTTAGAGACCATTGTAGTAGCGGCCTCTGATCATGTTCTGGAGCCAAAATCAATAGTAAAATTACTCAGATAGTAAAAAAGATTAGAATTCAATCTCTTCATGAATATGAATATTCATAAATACGAATGGGCATGAAAGAGAACTACAAAAATGGTAGAAAAAGGCAGAGTTTCTTATGTTGGCCTGACAAAGCAAACATAGCTTACTGTTACTCTACAAACTTGGTTTAGGGTTTTTTCAAAATCCTCTTCCAGCTTACACCAACAAAATTTGGTACAGACCTACAGACTGTTCTGACTTAGTGTACTATAGCAGTGTCCCAAATGACGCACTATACACTATGTACTTACAATACACACTATGCATTCAGCCATGTAGTGTACAGTATAGGTGCATCCAAAACCGCATACTTCTGCACTATTTTACCTAATTTTAAAGTGTAGCGCGAGTAGTATGTTTACACTGAAAATGCAACAAAAATAACTATACAATGAGTACCTGGATGGTGCACTTCTTCTTCAACCATCAAAATGGAGTGTGAAATGTTGGACACTTCATGCACTCAGTGCTCACGGCTTGCCGTACATAGTGGGAGGTGCACAGTGACCTGGCTATGTTGCTGGTTTGACAAAACAATTGTAAATTATGGAAAATGGAACAACTAGCAAAACTACAGTGAAGACCACCTTACAAATGTAAGTTGAATGCTTTACCATCCCCACTATCTGTGTGGACATTATATGGTTTGAGATGTAAGTATTGAACAGCGGATAGCTAAAGCCCTAAATCTAGCGGCAACACATCTCATATGCTTTAAATGTCACTCTAGTCTGTTAAACAGTGAATGCTTCTGTGTAGTAAAACAGTTACAGCCTGACGCATCCAGTGTAGACAGTCAAGCCGTTGCATCGAGTCAATGGACGCGCCCGGTGTAGACAGGGTGTTAAGTGTTCCATTTGGGACGATAATATACTTTGAAAATTCATACACTACATGGGTGAGTGCATAGTGTGTAATTTGGGACACAGCTTATCTTTTCTAACTAATCAGACAATGGTTTCCACACAGCGGAGGAGCAAAACTCGGAAAACTCCCACAGACTTACATTGACGAGGTGTTTAAATGGGCCAATGTAATTCTTGTCAATTCCAACTGTTAAAAGTCAAATGTAAACAAACCCATAAAAGGCCTTTGATCTGCTTTAAGTCACTCTCTCTCTCTCTCTCTCTCTCTCTCTCTCATGTATACAGTATATGACGGTTTATCTGACTATCTACAGTATGTGACAGTCTACCTGACTATCTAGTTGGCTGTTTGTCTTACCGTTATTTCTGTATAACCATCAAACTTAAAACTTTTAAAACTACTTTAAACTTGCAAGGCTTTGTCAAACCAACATCAAAGTTTGTCTTGACAAACTTAATTTATCAAGTTGCATTTATAATGAATGGTATAAAATGTAGTTAATGCACTTAACTTATCAGTATCTACCCAAACTTTCAAAATATATATGTAGGCCAACAGTTTATGCACAAATTCTAATGAGATCATGTATGAGTGCCAGCAAGCTGCACACAAAATATGTTTTGGGGTGCCTGTTTGACTGTAGAACTTAAACATACCTTGTAAATACATACAATGTGCTAGATCAGTGCAGGAGAGATCCAAAAGGCATGTGCAGCATTTGGATTTCATCATTCATTTACCTTTTTCACCACCACACTTCGGTAAGTGAGGAGGAACTGGCAGCTTCAGTATGCTTATTATTGCCGACACAAGAGAGCCCAGTCATCTCTCAGCTGCGGCGGATTTGGTAGCCTTGGAAGAACAGCGGCAAGGGGGGAAAAATTTAAAGGAGAGGATTGGGTGCGTTAAATCAGTTCCACTCTCTTGTAAATTACAACCCTGCATTTTTATTTCCTCTCCATGTACAATGTTATTCATTGGCATCCAAGCCAAACACAGAGCTGCAGCCTTTGCCGGGCACGAGAACAAACCATCTTCTTTTGCGTTGTCTTAAGCTGTCAAAAACATGATGAAATAGTTACATTCCTTATATCAAACTGAAACGTTTAGAGCCTGTAGATCAACAGTAATACAAAAGGGGCTGTGCAAATGAAAAAAGCAACTGTCAACCCCATTCCTGCGAGAACAAAATTTTGAGCAAGAAGTTTCTTCAATTTCACGCATGGAGTTTCAGAGGGGGTCTTGTTGGTATATTGTGTACATGGAAGTATTTCATGCTAATGATGAAGCAATTACACTGTGTTAATAAAAAAACGCATGGGAAATGTATAGTGCTTTCATAAAGTGTGTTAAGATATTGTATTATACAAATATTATACAAAATATTATACAAAAATATTAATAATATGATATTAGTACAAACCACTAGAAAATATGATAGCAAAAGCTGTCATAATAAAAAAGTGTCTAATTTATTGTGGGCCTTATCTTAATTCCATCTACAAACAGTGGGCCCCACAAAATTTTATAACAATTTAATGTGCTGTAAGTGATTTGTAAATGTGCATATTTTTTCCATTAACATACACATTTAAAAGGTTGCTATTTCTAAATTGTATGGTTAATCAAAGCACATGCTTTTAAACATAAATCCAAAATGAACTGTTTGAATAATAATAATAATAATAATAATAAAATAAAACAAAAAGATTAAATTAAATTTTATCATATGGATCATATATATATTTGGAGTCGGATCCATATTCAGCCTCTCTTAAATATTACTTTTAACAGAAATTGCCGTCCTTGGATAATTACCACAAAATAAGTAAGCAAACCTAGTGGATATATTTAGTGATTATACCCTGATCAAACCACAACTAACATGCCAATTAAAAAAGATCGATATAAAAGATATATGTATAAGATATCTTTTTAAAGGGTTACCTTTAGAAAGTAGAAGAAAGTAGAGGTCTGCTACCCGGCCCGAGCCCTACAGGACCAACCCGACAAACCGTCTGGGTTTGGGTCAGTTTTTCAAGAATAACTTTGGAGTCGGGGATGGGGTCAGGTTTGGGTTTGTTAATAATGTAAAAAATATTGACGCTGACTACCACCCCTGGAGTCACGAATTCGAATCCTCCAGCCAGGTCTCTTAAGCAACCAAATTGGCCCGGTTGCTAGGGAGGGTAGAGTCACATGGGTTAACCTCCTCATGGTTACGATTAAGTGGTTCTCGCTCTCAATGGGGCGCATGGCAAGTTGTGCGTGGATCGCAGAGAGTAGCATGAGCCTCCACATGCTGTGAGTCTCCGCGGTGACATGAACTGCGAGCCACGTGATAAGGTGCGCGGATTGACTGTCTAAGAAGCGGAGGCAACTGAGACTTGTCCTCCGCCACCCGGATTGAGGTGAGTAATCGCGCCTCCACAAGGACCTAGTTAGTAGTGACAATTAGACATTCCAAAATTGGGGAGAAAAGGGGATAAAAAATAAAAATAAAATAAAAAAGTACCAATATAGGAACGTAACACATTTAATACAAATAAAAACAAATGTAAAAAATAAATAGGCATACCTGATTTGTTTTTCACGCATGCGCTCTCACTCACAGACATGCAAACAGACAAGTTAAGGGCTGTTCACACTGAAAGTGTTTTTGCATGCGTCTGTGCCGTTTCTTTTCAATTTTATTTCTATAAACCTTTCTTTAAACATGCACTGGATGGATGCGTTTTACCACCGTGCCGCATCTCATGCAAGACTGCCTTAAACACTGTTTCAAATTAAAAAGAACTTCAATTTTAAAAAATGCACCCTCTTGCATTCTGTTCCATTCGCTGCATCTAGTTTTTTTAGCGCAGGTGTCACAAAGATTGTTCTTCATGCAGAAAAGTTTCAGCGCTTATTAAAGGGCAAGCCAATGTTTTGGCTGACTGAAATCCACAGTTCCTTTGGAAGCAAACCATGACAGTTAACGTATTTCATGGTTGGACTCCTTTTGAATTCCTTCATTGTCATTTTCATTTGGAACCCTGCTCTCTTCAGAAACAAACCTCAGTGCTTTAAATGCATTACCCACGACAGGGGAGATCAGATGTCCCGTACTGTGTGTTTACATGTTATTACTTTTTGTTTGATTTCATAACAAGCCCAGTCTAAACCTGTGAATGAGAGGCATAATAGTTCTGTTTTTTTCATGCAGTCTTGAAAAAGCGCACTCAACACGAGCGATCCACTGTATGGAGACAGAGCTAAACCAGATGTTTTCACTTGGGCTTGCGATTTGTTTTGCTTTCACAATGTAGCGCCACTGGACTGGCATGCTGCTCTGGCTGCTACAAAACACTTGAATTCAGCTGCCCGAGTCGCTTTGTTTCGATCCAACACTCTAATCAGATCAATGGAACTGCCTTGGCCAAAACATCACTGTAAGAGCAATAAACTACAACACATTAAATAACCGGCTACCACTCTGCATATTTCAAATAAGGTGTCAATCCCGAGTCAGAACTTTTTAAATATGAAAATAATATGATTGTCAATTACAGTTATATTAATTTGCTGATATTTGACCCCAACAACTCTTTACTAAAGTGAAAAGCTAAAAAGAATTTAAAGGATAATAGTTCATCAAAAACAAAAATTCTGTCATTTACTCTTATTTACTTTCCTTTTGTACTCAGGAAAACAACAGCGTACAAGTTTGGAATGACACAAAGTTAAGTACTGTAAAAATTGAAAGAATTTTCATTTTTGGATAAACTATTCCTATAAGTCGGTAACTGCATCATGTTTAAATATTGTATCAAGCATATCACAGGGCAGTATGCAATTCAAGGCTTTACGATTATGTCTTGGCTACTTCGCAACCATCAGAGTTTAGTCAGGTATGCACCATTGGACTTATAAATACGTAATCTGCCCTTCCTCAGAAGAATGACAAGTGACGCCAGACAGGCGCATATGCGATTGCAGTTAAGAGAACGAAACCCCTTAATTATCCATTGGCTTGTGGGTCAAAAGAAGTCTTAATGATTTGGAATGACAACAGAGGAATAAAAGTTTCCTCCAACCACTTCCGTCCCCCCATCGATAACCAAAAGACCTCAGCTCTTGATGGCTTATCCAGAGGCATACAGGGCCCATTTGACTGCGGTTGCTGTTTGAAATAAAGTGACAACTTTTTATGAGCTTTGAAACTTCAGTAACTTTCAGCGTCTTGCCAAAACTGATCCTGGCAGATCTCTTTCACTGCGCCTTGTGTAAAATAAGGGATGCCTAAACGGAAATAATTCCCCTTAATTGCCACCATCATAGGGAATGCATGCTTGTGAGTAATGAGCTCATTTAGCTGACTTAACATGGTCTATACTGGTCTAGAATCCAGAGGCTTGGAAAAAAGCACACCCTGCTTTCCGACGTTTTCCATAGACCTTGGGTCAATCTCAGAAGATTGCAGCATTCTCAGTGATGCTCATTTATTTTAAAATTTGGCCTTCACAGGGTCAAAGGGATAGTTCACCTAAAAATGATAATTCTGTCATAATTTACTCGTTCCAAACCCGTGTGGTGTTTTTTTCTTTTTTCTTTCATGGAACACAAAAGGAGATTTTTTTTTAAGACAGCAAAAAAAAACCAAACAAACAAAAAAAAAACATAAAAGTTGTCCATATGACTTGTGCGCTACATTTCAAGTCTTCTGAAGCCATATGATAGCTTTTTGTGAGCAACACAACAAAATGTAGGTCATTATTCACTGGAAATCTTACCCTCTGTGAATATTAGAACCAGTGAATAGCAACTTAAATTTCAGTTTGTTCCTCACACAAAGGTATCATATGGCTTCAGAAGGAATTTAATTCTTCAAGAATTCTGCAAACAAACAAACAACAACAACAAAATTTGAGTATACAGGTTTAGAACAAAACCTTAATAAATAATAACTTTTATTTTTTAATTGATAAATAAGGTTTTTTGAGATGATAAAAATTACAAATCTTGAAAAATCTAGTTTAAATCACATATTAAGTTCCTAGAAAGGAAATCTTTGTGCCCATGTTGGTTTCATAAAAGTTTTGAAAAACAGTAATAGCATTTAAAAAACAAAAGAAAAAAAGATTTATTGACTTTATATCATGTGGCATAACCATTAAGTAAAAGGTATTAAAATACTTTCCTTGCACCTTGAATACAAGAGGGTATGCAACTTAATCATTAATGTCAAAAAGGTTTTCAAACATTTTTTTTTTTTTTTTTTTCAAATATCATGAATTTGTCATATCAAGAATGTCAAGACATTTTCTCAGGGTTCCACCACATGACCTGAACACAATTTGCCTTTTCATAAAACTGTAAAAATATCTGATTTTCTTTTTTTTTTTTTTTTTTAACTTAACACAGTCTTGAGGGTCTAAAGGGGTCCTAGAGGGGTGTTTTTATGATTGTATTATTTTTATTTATTTATTTTGTCACAAGACATGTTGGTTACACCACCTGACTTTGATTTGGTGGACAAACGTTTTTCAAATATGAATTACATTTTAAAACAAAATTGTTTCACCACTTTTTGTATTTTTTATTCTGTACTACTCATTCCAACATTTATTTTTTATTTTATTTTTATTTTTATTTATTTTTTGTGAAGAATTTCAGCCTTTAATGAGACTAATTTAAAAAATGTTCATCATAGAAGAAGTGCGTTCGAGTCATGGTTTTGTGTGAATTGCATTTTTTATGTAATTTTGAATAACTTAATAGATCCAGATAATAAAAAATAAAACAAATAGTGTCACATCATTGTCCCAGAAATATTCCTTTAAAATAACTTGTTGCTGATTTTGGAATGCCCATATTGGGTGACTCCCAAAGCCAGCAACAGTTGAAAACATTGGATGTAGGTTTACATATTTTCAACTCAGCTGGACATTGCTTCGAATGCGGCTGAGAGGAGGAAATCTCTGTTTGGTTTGTAAGCGTGTCAGGATCCAAAGACAAACAGGAAATGCAATTACTGTTCATTTGGTCTCGCAACTAGGCCCAATTTTACAGCAATTTCTGCAAGTCACCAGCTGCTAAGTAGTCCTAATGAAGACTTTCATCTTCGCACAGTGTAAAGCATACTTTTGTGGTTTCATTCCATTGGAATTCAATACCACTAATATTCTACACACTGTTTATATTGTACACTCCTAGTGAGGACATATGAGTTTGAGTTCCTGGAACAAGTCGAGGCTTGTGTGAATGGTCAACACAGATTCAGTTACTATTTGACATTTTTGGGACATTTATGTATCCTATTATTCCAAGCTCATTCAAAAATAAATACTATTTTCATAACCTGGGTGGTAACTTATTAATTACTTATAGCTGGTTGTATATACAGTATCTATGTAAGGGATAATGTACAGTCAGCCAGTTATTTTCATAAAATAAACTCCAGCAGGGTGTATCAGGGTGTATTTTGCCGTTTGATTGTACATTATCCAACTTATTACACAGCTAGTTAACAAAAAATAAATAAATGGGCATGATGATTTTTTTAATTTATTTTTTGCAAGAAAGAGTCAACAAAGTTATACATAAGAGGAACTACAAAACAAGCACACTAAAAATGTTTGCCTGCAAAATATTTGACCACAGAATGCAATGATTGACCAATCAAGTATTCCAGAGAGCTGTTTAAAATATTTTTATAGATGAAAAATAATTGAAAGTAATTTATAATATGCCTGAAAATAATGTATAATATGTAAAATAAGTAAATTATAAATAACAGAAATGCTTATTTTAGGATATTACATGAATATGTATTCTGTTTTTATCAGGGTAACCTGCAATAAAAATATCAAATCACCAATTTTTCCCCTTTTACAGTCATTATTGATAATTGTACCTTGTCAGATTGTGATTGAAAATTGTCCTCTTGCTTTTAACATCTTACGAGTAATGGTTGTCCCTGGCAAGAGCTTATAAAACATATCATCTGTAATTTAATTGCTACAAAACCCACAATTAGAGAGGTAAGTTGTATTACATAGTAGTGGAGACTGTTTTAGGTCACCCAAGCCCTTTGCAACCTATGCCAAGGCCCTGAAAACCAGCGGCACTTTTGCTGGACCACACAAACTTAACAGAGGTAAAACCAATAATGTTTTAACCCACATACTTAGCATAATCTCAGACTCCTCTTAAAAAAAACTTTGACAAAAGACCATTTCTCCTTCATTAATTCTCACAGGCACATGTTGATTGAAGGTTTCAGTTTTCCATGACTGGGCAGTTTTGCATAAGAGTTAATAAGTATAGGAGGCTGCACAGAGCTGCCACTAGTCGGTGTGGAAACCATGAAAGAGAAGTAGACTTATGCATTTACATAAGACACAGACACATGGTTATGGAGAAAACATTGTTTCAAATCCAGTGTGTTAAAGAATGTTTTAAACCAAAAGTTTTTCATGACATTTCAAATGATGTATGTGTCAACCACTGACAGCGATGAATTATAAAAAGCAAGTATTATCAGAAGGCCTATTATTCACCTCAAAGTGAAGTATTGCCTCTTTTCAGAGGTTATTTGATTATTTTTCATTCTGTGCAGCGCAAGAAAAAAATTGGTTTAAATGGAGGTTATTTTCAATGGAACGACCTTGTCAGTTCATTCATTATATTCATGTATTGTCCAAATACACAATTCTTCTATCAGTACTTGACTCAATATTAATGATTTTGTACTTTTCTGTGCAGTAGTGGAGCTTGTATTGTGGCACGTTCCTTTTGAATTGCTTTTGTAACATTCCTTATTTGTGAGTCGCTTTATGTAAAAGCATGTGATAAATTACCAAAGTTCAGCCATGCAACTCTATGTGGTGCATGCTGATAGGTTCTTTGAACTTGTTATCTGTTAGACATCTGATTGTCTGATTCATATGTGACATGTTATGCCAATCGGCTCGCACGGTGTAAGCTGATTGGTCCTTTGACATGTAATCGGGTAACCAATCAACTTGCGTCTCTCTCTTTGTCTAACATTTAAATAGCTCAATTTTGCAGATAAGGTGGTTTCACTGCAGCGTGCTGCGAGAGTTTTTTCTCTGAAAATATCTGTTCACATTTTATGTTGCAGCCTTATGCTAAAATGCTTTAAAAAACTTTCACATCTATCTACTCTCCATACCCCATAATGACAAAGCAAAAACCAGATTTTTGTTAATTTTGCACATTTATTAAAAAAAGAAAAAACTGAAACATCACAATGACCCTTTGCTATGACACTTGAAATTTAGCTCGGATGCATCCCATTTTTCCGGATCATCTTTGAGATGTCTCTGCACTTTGACTGGAGTCCACCTGTGGCAAATTCAATTGACTGGATATGATTTGGAAAGGCACACACCTGTCTATATAAGTTCTCACAGCTGAAAATGCATATCAGAGCAAAACCCAAGCCATGAGGTCAAAGGAACTGCCTGCAAAGCTCAGAGACAGGATTGTGTCGAGGCACAGATCTGGGGAAGGCTACAAGAAATTCAAATCAAATCCCTTTATTGTCACTCAACCGTATACACAAGTGCAACAGTGGGTGAAAGTCTTGGGTGCAGATCCGAGCAACATAGCAGTCATGACAGTGATGAGACATACACTACCGGTCAAACGTTTTAAAACACTTGACTGAAATGTTTCTCATGATCTTAAAAATCTTTTGATCTGAACGCGTATGCTTAAATGTTTGAAATTAATTTTGTAGACAAAAATATAATTGTGCCACCATATTAATTTATTTCATTTTAAAAACTAACATTTAATTAAAAAAAAAAAAAAAAAAAAAAAACGTTTTTGAAATTGATGACTTGGACCAAATAATAAAGTGTGAAAATGTGAAAACAAAATTATAATAAAGAATGAGTAAGTGTTTCAAAACTTTTGACCGGTAGTGTTTACCTATTTACAATAAACACCAGCTTTACACAACACAATTTACAAATCTAATATACACATAATTACACACAAAACAATATACAAATAAGAACATACAATGTACAGTATACAATACACACAATATAGAATACACAGTATACAATAAAAATAGAATATATTAAATATACAGTAGGTTGTATTGTGCTGTATTGACATTCAGGCTGTCGGTTGATAGTCAGTTGCCAGTGTGTTGTTAAGAGAGAATATAATTTATGACAGTCCAGTGTGAGATAATAAGATTAATAAAGTGCAGTGCTGATCTATATTGATTGTGAGAGATCAAGAGTTCAAAAGTCTGATTGCTTGGGGGAAGAAGCTATCATGGAATCGGCTGGTGCGGGTCCTGATGCTGCGATACCACCTGCCTGATGGTAGCAGTGAGAACAGCCCATGACTCGGGTGGCTGGAGTCTCTAATGATCCCCCGAGCTTTTTTCACACACCGCCTGGTATATATGTCCTGGAGGGAGGGAAGCTCACCTCCGATGATGTGTCTGGCATCATCAAATTATGGCTGCATTGAAGTTTTCCAAGAGCATAGCTGCCTCCATAATTATTAAATGGAAGAAGTTTGGAACAACCAGGCTCTTCCTAGAGCTGGCTGCCTGGCCAAACTGAGCAATCAGGGGAGAAGGGCCTTGGTAAGAGAGGTGACCAAGAACCCGATGGTCACTCTGGTTGAGCTCAAGAGATCATGTGTGGAGATGGAAGAAACTTGCAGATGGTTCAAGATGGACAACCATCACTGCAACACTCCACCGATCTGAAAGCTGAACACAGCAAAATACAGAGATATCCTTAATGAAAACCTGGTCCAGAGCGCTCAGGACCTAAGACTGGGCTGAAGGTGCACCTTCCAACAGGACATTGACCCTAATCACACAGCCAAGACAATGCAAGAGTGGCTTAGGGACAATTCTGTGAATGTCCTTGAGCGGCCCAGCCAGAGCCCGGACTTGAACCCAATCGAACATCTCTGGAGAGACCTGAAAATGGCTGTCCACCGACGGTCCCCATCCAACCTGACAGAACTTGAGAGGATCTGCAGAGAAGAATCACAGAAAATCACCAAATCCAGGTGTGAAAAGCTTGTTGCATCATACCCAAAAAGGCTAGAGGCTGTAACCGCTGCCAAAGGTGCTTCAACTAAGTACTGAGTTCAGGGTCTGAATACTTAAGTCAATGTGATATTTCAGTTTTTTATTTTTAATACATTTGCAAAGTTATCAAAAATCTGGCTTTTGCTTTGTCATTATGGGGTATGGAGTGTAGATTGATGTGAAAAAGATTAATTAAATAATTTGTAGCATTTTAGCATAAGGCTGCAACATAACAAAAGGTGAAAATATTAGAGGTCTGAATAATTTATGAATGCAATGTATCTTGTCTAAGTAACTAGTTAAATAAGCTCTTGGCTTTACTGGCTCATATACACATTATGAGTTAGGCCACTAGATGTTCAAAGCAGGCCAGGGCACACAGAAATTTAGTTCATTAGCGTTCCGCCATTTGGCCAGGTGGCCAAGGCGCAACTCGCTAGCATACACTCAGTGCACATAACCCTTCGGAGCAGCAGCAGTACATAAGTCTTGCCAATAGATCTTTGGTTGGGGGTTGTGTTTTGTGTTATGTGTTATGCGTTTTGTTCAGCGTCCCTGTTTTTTTGGGGGATTGTTTGTAATGTCTATTTGTGCAGCAGCATGTTATACATGCTTGATGCAGCATGTCTTGCATTTCCGTACTTGCTCTGCAGCAGCAGCGTAGCAGATTTAGTCCACCAATATCCAATCAATATATCATACCCACATTAACATGCAAACTCTTTCAGTGTGTTGTCATGACTGAAATTAAAAAATGTGAATGTAAATGAATTAAATGCAACGGTCAAGGCTCTCTACTATGTCTGTGAAATGTTTACAATGCACAGGTTTATAATTTGTAGCTTAGAAGAAACTTCAGTGATCTCTCAAGTCGAGGTCACAACTTGAACTCTTTTTGACAAAGAAAGAGAGAGAGAGAACAATTATTCATGGCATTATTTTTGAAAAAAATTGCATATTACTGTAATTCTATTTCAAAAACAAAATTGATCACTGGCAAAACATCTACAATAAAATAATAAAATAAATATTTTTGGAATGCATATGTTTTTGTTTAATCAGAATACACAACTACTTTGGAATTACTGGTAATTCACCCAGAATGGTGTAGTTACAGTACATCATCTATCAGCAGGGGTTGACGCATGTTAACCAACTCGTTGGTTTGAGTGGCCTGATGTTGACTCAACCAATGGCTTTTGGTTTGGTTACTTTGGGGCAGGACCATCTGATATATCGACCAATGGCAGAGTGGTGAAACCTGCTTTTGGGAAACCAGCTTGAAAACAGAAATTACACACTTCACCTTTAAAGGAATAGCTCACCCAAAAATTAAAATCCTGTCATAATTTACCCTCAACCTTACAGTACGTCATTCCAAACCCATATGACTTTCTTTCTTCTGTGGAACACTAAAGGAATATTGTAATGAATATCCCTATCCATCGTTCACAGTGGCTTGCATTTTCATGCAAGAAATTGCATTGTTTTTAGCACTAAACAACTCAAGTTCTCGCAATACGCAAATACGCAAGCCACTGTGAACGAGCTTCTCTCATAGCACTTGTGAACACCCTCCTAAAAAAAAATAAAAAATAGAAACCCTCACAGAAACTCTAATTGTTGGTTAATTATATTGGTTTGCATGGAAACTGGTAATGTGTTGACTTCTATTGGTTGCATGTAATGTCTAGTGGATACCATTAAGGACCAATACATATCTGTAATTGAAACCAATACAAACTATTAAATGCTAATGGAATAAGGCACAAAACACATTACACTCGAAATGGTATTTGTAAATCAAAAACATTAGAACTTCTATTGTTTGTTTTCCCCAAGACAAATTACTTAAATTTTGCATTGTTTCTCATCAAAGGTATTGTATTTCTTCAGATGACTTGGAATATGATGCATGTGTTGCATGGACTACTTTTATGATACTCTGCATCCTTTTTGAAGCTTGGAAGTTAATCACTATCCACAGCCATTGTCTTGAAACAGTGAAGATGGACTGTGAAATGTATTAACATTTTTCCTTCGACAAATGAAATCATGACATTCGGATAAAATTGTAATGGCAAGTCCTGTGTGGACTACATCAAGTGTAGCACAACTGAGATGTGTGTGGGTTTCAATAATGCTGCAGCCTTTTCTAAGGCACCAAGTGAAATAAATATCCTGCACTAGGCGGAGTACCACTCCGATAATAAACTGGCAGATTTCACAGTGTTGTTGAGTGTGCTCGCTGCTCGTTATAAAACTGTTACCTAACTGCATGACAAATGCCCTGTTAAAGCAGACAGTACAGTAACAGGTACAAGTCCATAATAAAAGCAGCTCCCTATCTGACACTCACTCGACGTTGTGTCGATGTAGTGACACTAGGGGTCACTCTTGGGAGCCCGAGACACCTCTGGTCTTTGATAAAAGGCCAATGAAAATTGGCGAGTGGTATTTGCATGCCACTCCCCTGGACATACAGGTATAAAAGGAGCTGGTATGCAACCACTCATTCAGATTTTCTCTTCGGAGCCGAACGGTCATGCTCACTGAGCTGAATTCTCACGACTGTTCATTCACCTCTGCTGGATCTGACGGCGCATTTCAGCGGCTTCTCCCTCCTCTGCACTGGTGCACTGCAGAGAACGCCCCTGGGCACTTCGGCAGAAAAACTAGAGAGTATATTTTCTGAAAGAGCATTTTTCCCCTCTAAAAGAGTATATATTTCTCTAAAAGAGCGCACACACGGAACGTCTTTTTAAAGACGCGTCTTTTTAAAGATGCTTTTCCGATTGTGTATTATTCCTGGTTGTGCTCGTTATCTCTCGCCTTCTAACGGTCACGATCACTGTCTTTCGTGTCTGTGCACTGCTCACACGGAGACAGCATTCGTGGATGGTCATGTTCTCATTGCGAGAATATGTCCATGGCAACGTTGCAGTCGCGGCTCGCCTTCGTAAGAAAGCGAGCCACCCCAGAGGCTCCCGCCTCGGTCCTTTTACCCACGGTTTGAGGCCAGCGCGGCTAGCACTAGGTGCGATTTGGGGACTACAATGGGACCGCCTCCGCCGGGTATCCCTCCGCGGACCTCCCATTCCCCAGCACGCTCGTCTGCCCCGATCGGGCTTCCGGGTGAGTCCGCCGGCTCATCTCACGGTGAGTTCGACCTCTTATTCGGAGCCCGCGAAAGTGATGAGCTCTCGAGCGCAGCATCGGAGAGCGGGCTCGTCCAGTCGGAAGCCTCAGCTGGGCTTCTCCCTTCGGGGTCGATTGCCCAGTCACAGGCTGACGCGGAGATGACGACATGCTTTCCCGGGCAGCCGCGAGCGTCAGTTAGAGTGGATTTCACTGCTCTTCCCTGAACCCTCGCAGCTCGGTGATTGGTTCCTGGGCTCGCGGCACCACTCAAAGCCACACCCACCCCGTTCCTTTCTTCCCGGAAGTGCATGAAGAGCTGACAAGGTCTCGGGAGGCACTTTTTACTGCCCGGTCCCAATCTTTTCAGCTTCCCCGCTCTCAGTACCCTCGATGGTGGGGCGGCCAAGGGTTATTCGGCAATCCCCCGGTGGATAAAGGCGCTCGCGGTGCACCTATGCCCGCAGAGCGCCGCCACCTGGCGCAGGTGCCCAAAGCCCCCGTCCAAGGCCTGTAGGTTTACGTCATCTCTGACGGCCAAGGTCTACGGTGCCGCTGGACAAGCTGCCTCCGCCCTGCACGCCATGGCTCTCCTGCAAGTCCGCCAAGGCGCTAAAGGAATTGCATGAGGGTAGTTTCACCCCGGGATTGATGCAGGAACTGCACTCGGCGACCGACCTCACTCTCCGAGCGACGGAGGTCACGGCGCGGTCTCTCGGGTGGACGATGGCCACACTAGTGGTCCAGGAGCGCCACCTTTGGCTCAACCTGGTCGAGATGGGTGAGGCCGACAAGACATGATTCCTTGCTGCCCCCATTTCCCAGGCAGGCCTATTCGGCGACACTGCTGAGGACTTTGCCCAGCAGTTCTCGATGGTAGAGCAGTAGATGGATGCTAGCCGGCACGGCTCAAGATCCCGCACTCCATCTACTCATCGCCAAGGGCGTCCCCCTGCGGTGACTGCACCGGCTCCGCCGCAGCCCGCCCCTTTGGCCTGGCCCCGGCGTGGAGCCCACCGCAGGAAGCAGAGGCCACCGGTCTCGCGGCCGCCCAGAACCCGTGAAAGGCTTCAAAGCGCCCTTGAGACGGGCGACCCAGGGACAACGAAACCCGCTGCTCTGGAGCTGGTAAGCAGATCTTCATCTTTTTGTTACCTTTTGCATTTAATTGCGCTGCATGTCCAAGTGGCTGCAGTACTCAAGAGCTCAGCAAGAGTGGTTTCCTTGTTCCCTGGGTCACGTATCCGGTGTGTACGGCTGGCATCACGACCACCGTCCACCACTCCATTTGGCAGGTTGGCGCTCCAGCAGCGGTCTCCCGCCCTGAGCGCCCAGCTGTGGCACAAATCCGCCCCTGATGTGACAGTCTCCACGGGTCACGAGGACAGGCCTCTTCCTCCCCCGTCCCAGGCTGTTCCGGGGGTGGTCACAAGGAGCCAGGTAAGTGCTTCGATTTTCTCGGACTCAGCACGGCCACGATGTGGTGTGGCACCTCGAGCTCCGCCCCGCCGCTAGGCCCCACCTGCCGGTACATTCGATGACGTTGTCCCTTTGGTCCCCCTTGCGTGGAACTTGGACGCATGGTTTGCGCCTTCCAGTCCGTCACGAGGGCTGGTCCGGACCGTCCGACTCGGCTGTGCTATTCACTTCACCGGGCATCCGCCCAGGTTCAGCGGTGTCCACTTCACCTTGGTGAAAGACGAAAACGCTGCTACCTTGCGCGGAGATCGCTACCCTCCTACGGAAGGACGCGATAGAACCTGTCCCTCCAGCCGAGATGAAGAAAGGGTTTTACAGCCCCTATTTCATTGTACCGAAAAAAGGTGGTGGGTTGCTGCCAATCTTGGACCTGCGAGTACTGAACCGGGCTTTACACAGGCTCCTGTTCAAGATGCTGACGCAAAGACGCATTCTAGCGAGCGTCCGGCATCAAAATTGGTTCGCGGCGGTAGACCCGAAGGATGCGTACTTTCACGTCTCGATCCTTCCTCGACACAGACCCTTCCTGTGGTTCACGTTCGAGGGTCAGGCGTATCAGTACAAGTCCTCCCTTTCGGCCTGTCCCTGTCTCCTCGTGTCTTTACGAAGATCACAGAGGCTGCCCTTGCCCCGTTAAGGGAGGTGGGCATTCGCATTCTCAACTATCTCGATGACTGGCTAGTCTTAGCTCACTCTCGAGACGTGTTAGGCACACGCAGGGACCTGGTGCTCTCACACCTCAGCCGACTAGGGCTTCGGGTCAACTGGGAAAAGAGCAAGCTCCTCCCGGTTCAGAGCATCTCTTTTCTCAGTTTGGAGTTGGACTCAGTCTCCTTGATGGCGCACCTTACGAACGAGTGTGCCCAGTCGGTGCTGGCCTGTTTGAAGGCGTTCAAACAGAAAACAGCAGTTCCACTGAAATTTTTCAGAGGCTCCTGGGGCATATGGCATCCTCGGCGGTGGCCACCCCGCTCGGGTTGATGCATATGAGGCTGCTTCAGCACTGGCTCCAGACTCGAGTCCCGAGACGGGCATGGCGCCATGGGACACACCACGTGGCCATTACGTCGGTCTGTCACTGTCTTTTCAGCCCTTGGACCGACCTCTCATTTCTATGTGCAGGTGTTCCCCTAGAACTGGTCTCCAGGCGCGTCTTGGTCACGACAGACGCCTCCAAAATGGGCTGGGGTGCTGTTGGCAACAGGCACACAGCCGCCGGCCTCTGGATGGGTCCGCGGCTGCGTTGGCACATCAACTGCCTCGAGTTACTGGCAATTCTGCTCGCCCTGTGGAGGTTCCGGCCGTTGATCCAGGGCAAGCACGTGCTAGTTCGGACAGACAGCATGGCAGCGGTAGCATATGTCAATCGCCAAGGTGGTCTGCGCTCCTGCTGAATGTTACAACTCGCCCACCGTCTCCTCCAACAGAGTCAGCAGCACCTCAAGTCGCTGCAAGCCACTCACATCCCGGGCAACCTCAACACTTCGGCGGACGCGCCGTCACAACAGGTTACCCTCAAGGGAGAGTAAGACTCCACCTTCAGGTGGTCCAGCTGATTTGGAGTCAATTCGACAGGCACAGGTGCACCTGTTCACCTCCCAAGAATCCTCCCCACTGCCCGCTCTGGTATGCCCTGACCGAGGCCTTCCTCGGCATAGACGCGCTGGCATACAGCTGGTCCCCTGGCATTCACAAATATGTGTTTTCCCCCAGTGAGCCTGCTTGCACAGACCCTGTGCAAGGTCAGGGAGGATGAGGAGAAGGTCGTCCTAGTAAGCACCCTACTAGCCCACCCAGACGTGGTGCTCAGACCTCACGCTCCTCGCGACAGCTCCCCACGGGCAAATTCCCCTGAGGTAGGACCTTCTTTCTCAGGGAGGGGGCACCATCCGGCACCCGCGCCCAGACCTCTGGAACCTCCATGTCTGGCCCCTGGACGGGATGCGGAAGACCTAAGCTGTCTCCCACCTGCGATGGTAGACACGTTCACTCAGGCTAGGGCTCCCTCTACAAGGTGCCTGTATGCCTTTAAGTGGCGTCTGTTCGCTAAGTGGTGTTCTTCCCGTCGGGAAGACCCCCAGAGATGCGCAGTCAGATCAGTGCTTTCCTTCCTGCAAGAGAGGTTGGAAGGGAGGCTGTCCCCTTCCACCTTGAAGGTGTACGTTGCTGCCATAGCAGCACACCACGACGCAGTCGACGGTAAGTCCTTAGGGAAGCATGATCTGATCATCAGGTTCCTAAGAGGTGCCAGGAGGCTGAATCCCTCCAGGCCACGCCTCGTTCCCTCATCGGACCTCTGTAGTTTTTCAGGGTCTACAGAGAGCCCCCTTTGAGCTTGCAGTCAGCCAAGCTTAAGGCACTCTCCTTGAAGACTGCCCTCCTGACTGCACTCACTTCCATCAAGAGGGTAGGTGACCTGCAAGCGTTCTCTGTCAGCGAAACGTGCCTGGAGTTCGGTCCGGACTATTCTCACGTGATCCTGAGACCCTGACCGGGATATGTGCCCAAGGTTCCCACCACTCCTTTTAGGGACCAGGTGGTGAACCTGCAAGCGCTGCCCCAGGAGGAGGCAGAACCAGCCCTGTCACTGCTGTGTCCGGTGCGTGCTTTACGCATCTATTTGGATCGCACGCAGAACTTTAGTGTCTTTGAGCAGCTCTTTGTCTGCTTTGGTGCACAGCGGAAAGGAAGCGCTGTCTCCGAGCAGAGGATCGCCCACTGGCTCATTGATGCCATAACTATGGCATATCTCGCCCAAAACATGCCGCCCCCGGTAGGGCTACGAGCCCATTCTACTCGTGGTGTAGCGGCTTCTTGGGCCTTGGCCAGAGGTGCCTCTCTAACAGACATTTATAGAGTAGCGGGCTGGGCAACACCCAACACCTTTGCAAGGTTCTACAACCTCTGGGTGGAACCGGTTTCGTCCCAGGTAGTGGCACGCAACTTAAGCGGATGAGCCCGGGATAGCCGGCTGGGTGTATCGCTTGCACATAGCGCCTTCCACCTCCTTTTGAGCTGAAGATGTGCGCTGTTAATTCCCAGTAGTGTTCACAAAAGTTGTTCCCTGGTTGACTTCCTCCGAGCCCTGTGGCAGTCGAGTTTTCAGAGAGACTCGCTGCCAGCCCAGTACACGCACTAACTAAGAGCCCGGTTCTGGGGTAGGTGCTCCGCATGTGGCGGTTCCCTGTAAGGCTAACCTGGCAACCTGGCGGCCCAGTCGGATAATCCCCCTTCTTTTTTAGGGAGTGGAAAAAGAGAAGGGGAAAGAGGCCACGACTGGGTTAAGCCTGTCTCTATCTCTGGGTAGTCGACTTGTCCCCAAAAAGGGCCGTTCGACACTCATAACTGTGTTGGGGGAGGTTAAGTGTCGACCTGGTGTGCTGGCTATGAGGCACACAGCAAGTCTGCCCACCACACACCGCCAGTTCACGTAACACAGTTCAGCCTTGTGGCGTTTTGTATAGGGACCCCTAGTGTCACTACATCGACACCAACGTCGAGTGAGTGACAGATAGGGAACGTCATGGTTACTGGTGTAACCTCCGTATCCTGATGGAGGGAACGAGACGTTGGTCCCTCCTGCCACAACGCTGAACTACCCGCTGAAATGGCCAGACTTTATATCGGCTCCTCAGCCTAAAACCTGAATGAGTGGTTGCATATATCCTTTTATACCCGTATGTTCGGGGGAGTGGCATGCAAATACCACTCGCCAATTTTCATTGGCCTTTAATCAAAGACCAGAGGTGTCTCGGGCTCCCAAGAGTGACCCCTAGTGTCACTACATCGACACCAACATCTCGTTCCCTCCATCAGGGAACGGAGGTTACACCAGTAACCATGACGTTATTTATAATTTATAGTTAAAAACCAACTAAAAACACTTGCTCTTTCCCTTTCTCTCTTACATATAATTTATCAAACAACTTCTAGCTCACAATAATATTAAAATCCTTTACTGATAGCTGATAAAGGAAAGAACGTTAAAGAAAACATTTCAATAATAATATGTTAGTTAGGTTTGGCAATTTGTTTGGATTACACTTATTAAAATATACATACATATTGTATACACAAGGGCGTAGTTTTGGTTTGAAAGTTGGTTGAGACATATTGCAAGGATAATATTCAAAATGTTGGTATTAAGTAAATGCGAGAAAGTCAGTCTGGTAATCCATTTAACAAGTCTCATTTATTTTTTCTCTGCCCCACCATATTAAATATTAGCCTTTTTATTTTTTTAAGAATTTGTAAGGAAGAAATAAATTAAGAACTGACCACTTGGGCTGCACAGTAAGGAGGAACAATGTGATATGTGATAAACTTAGATAATGTGACAGCGATATGCGATATGATAAACCTAAGATTATTGGGTCAATATCAAATGATTAACCTTGAGAAAATGATATCCAAAGGATATGAAGTGACATTCTGTAAAATGTTTTATCCAGCATTAAACAAATGGAAATCTAAACAAAGGGTAGGGTAAATTAACAATTTACTTGCGCCTTATTTTATTGACAAATCATTATTTCTCCAATATGCAAAATATATATATATATATATATATATATATATATATATATATATATATATATATATATATTTTTTTTTTTTTTTTTTTTTTTTTGTCTTAAGTGTCTTAAGTGTCTTAAAATTCTGTACCTCTGACACAATTGTTCAAATTTTAAGCTGTCTTCCTCAAGAGGGCACTTACCAGCCACTTTAGCGGAATCCTCCAATGGGATAAATGCAAAACTATTTTTGACAGGAAATATTTGTACACTAAAAGTATGCTTGTGTAAATCTATTAATTTCAAGGATTAGATGTAAGATACTAATGGAAATCCACCAGAATCTCCAGAAAATATATATTTTTTTTAATCTTACAAACTACAGTGATTGTTGCATCATGAACAACGCTGAGAAAAGTAACGGGTGCCACTTGACAACACCGTTTATACGCCGTTTCAGAAAAGGTAGGGCAATAATTTACACATTAATAATTATACTAAGGACCTTTAATCGTTGTTAAAATTAAAATAAAAACATCGTATAAAGTTAAAATATTTTCTGTGTGGTAAAATTGCCCAAATGTTGGTCGGAACATTCCGATTTTCTGAAAGTTGGTAGGGACATGTCCCTATCACTCCTACCTAAATCTACACCTATGCACACACACAAACATGACAGACATAGACTTCATTTCTTATTTGTCTCATCTGTACTTCTCTCTGTCAGACACAATCATCACCAGAACTGTCAAAACTTGAGAAATTCGAACAAGCTCTGGTGTATAATTATTGGGAGAGGAGGAAGTTACTGTACTTGGTGAGACTGTTTTTCACCAATAATTTTTTAGTTTAAAAGTGAATAATTGTATTAATTACCACTTTAATAATAGTTATGATCATACTAAATGTATAATATCCTGTACAGAATGTAGAAGGAACACATTTTTGGCCACATTTCATGCTAATGAAGGGTTACTTTAGCCCTACTGACAGGGCTGTGGGATATGTAGGACAGAACCAGAAACATTTATCATGATCTATAACTCTGCAAAAAATTGAATGGCATCTACGCTAATATTATTATATTTGTTTCCCTGTCTCATATCCCGAAGTTATCAGAGCTGGCCAAATTCACCTCCGTTCCTGCTTGGTACCGGACTCCACTGCTATGTTTTTCTGAGTGATGACGACTAAATGCAGCTGGTGCCAGCCAGACATCAGTTCAGTTTATTACGATGGACTTCAGAGGATGAACTGATGCCATCTCCAACCATAAGACATGGGATACTTCATATGCCACTGCCTGAACCTTGGACTTAGGATAAACCTTGCTGAAATGACCTGCTGGTTAAACTGCAATGAACCTCACTGATCTCTGCCTGCATTACCTCGGTCTAATGATGGACAACACTCGTAAAACTCGTAAACTTTCAATTATTTGCCAACAAAAGCCTTCATTGGCCAACTAACAAAGGACAATGCATCAATATGAACTTCTGCAGTTAATCCAGGATGAACTTCAAAGACATTAGACATTAATCTTATAGTTCATACAAAATCATTGTTTAAACACTGGACCTTAACTCTGGGGTCTGAGGGTGTTTTGGGCCCTGGAGAAGTTATGACATGCCTTGGCATTTGTGCTTTTTTCAGTTACTTAAAAACAAATTAATGGCTAAAGTCTGATAATACTGTATTCAGCACAAACTGGGCTACAATAATATGTGAGCAACATGTATGTACATGTTTGTATTTTTGAGAAAATAACATTTATGCGTGGTTTTTGAAAAAACAAAAATTGTAAGTCACTGAAATAAGGCCATATAACACATACTAAATATTTGTTAACAATACTTTTGAGAACTGGATCTTGTAGCCTAGAGTTTTTGCTACAAAAATGATGTGAAAACCATCCTGATCACTCATTCATACAAAACAATATATTCATTTAACTTTTGTAAGACACTTTTAGTGTTAGAAAGGCCATATGTGAGGAGGTGTGAATGATCATGAATATTGATGTGATTCACACCTGAGGATACAAAGACCCCTCCCCTGAGAGAGAATGATTGTTTGTAGCTTATTCACAAAATCAAGTTTAAGTTAAAAGAAGTAATCTGACTATACATTTTCTTTACATAAAGACTTTACTTATCTTTAGACCTACACTACTGTTTAAACGTTTTAGATCGGTAAGATTTTTTAATGTTTTTAAAAGAAGTCTCTTCTGCTCACCAAGGCTCCATTTATTTGATCACAAATACAGCAAAAACAGTGATATTGTGAAATATTTTTACAATTTAAAATAACTTTTCTATTTGAATATATTGTAAAATGCAATTTATTCCTGTGATCAAAGCTGAGTTTTCAGCATCATTACTGCAGTCTTCAGTGTCACGTGATCCTTCAGAAATCATTCTAATATGCTGATTTTCTAATATGGGCATATTTACAGCACATTTTACACATTTACACCTGAACAGATATTTGCAAGCACAAGCTTCATTGATGATAATGAGGCCGCATAAACACTTGTTAAAATATAATCTAAACATTCATATTATTTTTATATCATATTACATATCATATTTATATCATACAGCATACAATTTAAATACCTGCTTTAGCTGAAACAACATTTAAATGGGGACATATTTCAAACTTCAATACTTTGAATACTGGCTGGCAAGTCTGGAAATAGTCCAGCTAGTAAAATATGTACATGTTTATATAAAATAGCATGTCAACTAATGTAAGTAAAGACTTACTCATCCGAAATTGTATCCTCGGCTGGATAAATTCGCTCTTCAAACATTCCTCGTCGGAGTCCCGCTCTTCTTTTGAGGAAAATGTGAACTCTTCGTCACTATCCAGGAGCTTTCTCACCTGTGTAGCGTGCCATCTTCCAAATGCGCAGAAAAGTGAATGAACTTGATGTTTTTTAAGGCAGTGTTGGGGGTGTTTACTATTTGCATTGATCATCTCAGTACATTACCATATGAATAGCGCGCTCTGTTGGTGGGTGGGATCACATTAGTGATAATTAGCTGAGCCAGGAGAAACTGTACATCGCTTTGTTTCATACAGATTACATTGCAGGAGAATATTTGTTTTAAATTTGAATTGTTTTATTTAAAAGTAGACATTTTAAGCTTTCTTTAGACATATGTTTCATGTTTGTCTGATAAGTATTCGCGGAGATTCAGTTCATTTTTGTGACGTGTTTCAGAAAGATGCTCGCGGAGACAGAGATGGCTGAAAGCGCACCCTGTTATTGTGAGTGTACATAAATAAAAGTAGACCCTTTATAGTTTCTAATGATGTCTTACACTTACCTGTATGCCCAAAAATTATGGAGTATTTTAAGTTGTTTCCGCTGTTATGAGGAAAAAATACAGCAGGACGCGCCGGCGCCGGCGTGTCCGTCGACCCCAGAGGGTTAACTCTTACTTAGTTTAATCAATTTAAATCATGACTTGCACTGCACATAAATAAGTAATATTGGCATTATATTCATAGTTATCCAGAGGGGAACTGGCTCCCATAGTGAGCCTGGTTTCTCCCAAGGTTATTTTTCTCCATAAACCAACATCTTATGGAGTTTTGTGTTCCTTGCCACAGTCGCCTTCGGCTTGCTCACTGGGATTCTAAATACAATTATTATTTAATTATTTATTTTTATAGACAATTTACAAAGAAATTTAATCAAACTACACAATGATGAATTTATCGATATTACAGTTTCATTTTCTGTTAATGCATGATTTTCTGTAAAGCTGCTTTGAAACAATGTGTGATGTGAATAGCACTATACAAATAAAAAAAAAATGAAAAGGTTGGGAAACACTGGTCAACAATAATTGATACACTTGTTTGTGACCCTTCTTTGCCCCCTTTCTCACCTGCTCAGTGTATGTGAAGCTAAAAGCAGACCTGTCCTCCCTGACAGTGTGTAAATCCAGTACTTCATACTAAAGCAATTGGACTGACAGCATGAAACTCTTACAGCTGTGCTTTGCCTGGTCTCACACATAACATGAGAAACATCTAAAACACACAGACAGCTCTGACACCTCAAAAAAGAAAACCAGGGTGTATTTTAAAGACACTTTTCTCTATTCTTCTGCTTTCAGAAAAGGAGAGACACATTTCAGGTTTTGTAGGCTAGCCACAGAGCATAATATTCCATTAATATTAAAGGAAAAGTAGCTTTCTTTCTTGTTTTAGACCATGTGGTTAGTCTAAATGCTTCTCAGCAGGCTGGCAGCATAAGTATGAGATGCTCTTTTTGGGTCTTGTTAAATTAATTAATAGATATTTTAGTTTAAAATTAATGCAGTATTCTTTGTTTATAGGAGTGTGGGCGGATAAAGTTTAAATCATTTAGGGAACATCTGGGGTGCCACTCAAGGAAGCTCTGGGCAAAAGGAACACTGGATGGAAGAGACTGTATGGAAAACTCTGCATTTTAAATACAGCCAGCCTCCTTTTATTATAAGGGATTTGGCAACTTAAGTTGTTACCAGTATGTACTGATATCTAGTATCTTATATTGATACAGTTATGCCACTAAATTAAATAAGTAGGGAAATGGTTTTGTCTGCATTTTATACTTTTTATTTAAAGGTGAAGTGTGCAATTTATTCTATTAAAAATTTAAAAATACTTAAAAAAACAATACATTTAAAGTTGTCTATTATAAGTATATAAACAATATATTTAAATTTTAAGGCCAAATAATCATATATATGTCATGATCCCGCTCTGTCTGCCCTATGGTCTCTGTCTGTTTTCTGTCTGTGCGTGTTTGTCTTGTGTATTAGCACATGGCTGAGTCTGTGTTTGTGTTTGCCATATGCTCCCCGACTCCGCCCCCTCGTTCCTTCTGGCCTCACCCCTAGTCTAGTCCTCCTTATGTTGATTGACTTCACCTGTTCCTCATGTGCTCTGCCTGTATTTGTGGGTTGCATCCGAAACCAGGAAAATGCTGCCTCTGGAGGCTGTATATGGAGGTAGGAAGGGATCAGGAAATGTCCGAATCCAATGTTCATGTCACATCCTGTCTACGGAGATACCTTCATCTGATCGATTTTTGAAGGTAGTATAGATGTATACTTCGCTGCCTATGAAATCCCACAATCCTGTGCGTGCGTATCCACGGCAGTTGAGCTGAAAAAAAAAAAGGCGGCCGAAGAGGCAGTTGACAGCCAATTTGTGTATAATGTACATTTTCTCCCACATTTTCCAACTTTTGATTTAATTTCTAGCCAGAAATTAGTATTGTAATTAGGGATGTGCTGAACGACTAATTTCACTGACGTTTAAATGGAAATTTTGAAGCTGACTAGTCGACCAGTCTAAAAATAAACCAACTTTCAGAAAACAGTCAAAAGTGTGTTTATGTTACTCATTTAAAATACTTAATCTATTCCAAATCCGAAGCTAAATTCCACTGAAAAGGGGCATTTATCTGCGACGTGCTTGCCTTGCATTATGATCATTGTACATTAAATACAGAAAATGACACGCATTCACTGAATCTACATTAAAGAATATTTAACAGGCATATTTATTGAAAACAATTGAATGAATAATGTAAGACCAATAGAGCAACCCAGCCTATGTAAAAGTTACTTAACATATTAAAACAGTCAGGACGTTGTTGTAAATAATTAATAGGTAGATTAAGACAAATCTACGAGAGAGAAAAAATGCGTTAAAAAGTTGCACTTATTTCACGACGTGAAGTCTTGCATTAGCCATTGATCTAATATGACAGCTGTTCGGTAAAGAACGTTAACCAATACAGTTACGACGTAAAAAAAAAAAGTAACCATAGGATAGAAAAAAATAGGCCTGTGATGTAGCCTACAATAAACCTAATGTATTCTAAACATGACATGTACACAGAATAAAAGATAACTTAACCCATTAAGCAGTCGGCTCCTCATTGAAAATAAACAGTAATTTTCTAGGCTACTTAAAAGCGTACATTTTTTGATGAGCAAAATTAACCCTTCAACATGGTCTGGTGAAAGATGGAACTTGACTCACCTGAGGCTGCTATCCTGCACTTGAAAAAGCCTGCACAGCGGAAAAATAACTTACAGATGTAAAGAAGACTCAAATGTGAAAACATCCATAGGGACTTTCAAACATTTGGAAATCCGATTACTGCACCACCACTGAAGTGATTTCATAACTACTTTGTTGAGTTTGCTTGTCTAGCGAGAGGACATTTTCCTGCTCGCACCGCGAGTGAGAGAGGGAAGAAGCACGCGCAGCCTGAGGTGAAATGAAACTTTGTATCTGCTCCAGATATCCTCTTTTTAAAATAATATTTGTATTATATTATATTTAAAATATTTAACATTAATATGAAAGTAATTTAAGTGCAGCCTCAGAAAAATTATAAAGCCAAACGTAAATGTGTATAAATGATGATCAGTTTAATGGGGGGAAATATTAACCGTCTAGTAATTCCAGTGTCAGCTAGCAGCATCAGAACCATTCAGTCGACTAGTCGACTAGTCTCATACATCCCTAATTGTAATTATGAAATATACACTTGGTTATCACTAAAACTCTCTTAATTTTGTTCTAGATTATTAGACCATTTTGGTTGGATGAATGAAGCAGACCTGTTAACTTTAGTGAACACCAGATGGTGTTAATCAGTTGCTGGTATCCTACCAACGAGGTGACATTATGTTGCCTCAGTAGCCTGTCCAAAACCAGTTTCTGGAGGTGCCTCCGTATGCAAACACTGTCTGTTGAGTCATTGACTGATAGGACAGCGAGGCAACGAGACAGCTACCTTTGGTTTCGGTCGCAGCCATTGTACTCCCTTTCCTCTTGTGTTTGTCGGATTGTTTTGTTCCCATGCATGTTGGTTGGTGTTCGTTTGCAAACTTCCCAATCTGGTTTGTTATTTTGTCTGTCGGTTGTTAGTTGTGATCGTGTTAGTTCCTTTTCTTTCTTTGCCAGTTTTCTCCCTCATGAGAGTTTTGTGTTTCCTGTTTATTTTTCAATTCAATCAAATCATTTATTTTTACTTTCCTGTGTTTGGATCCTCATTCCTGCAATCCTTTGAAGATCAAACCAAACTGAACCCAGCAGGAATAATACAATTTTTCATTTAAACCCCATTCCCCTGTGCATCAACAAGATCCCACTTCTCACAGTATCTTTGATCTCCGTCAGGGGAACCAGTTGGTGAAGGAGTATGTGCTAGAATTTCTGGCATTGTCTGGCATTCAATCAGGTTTGCCTCATTGACCTCTTTGTGGCAGGCCTGGTTGAGTCCATCAAGACTTTGCATTCCTGTTGGGGGTGAGGGTGGGAGTCTTTGCGAGACCATAAGACTGGCCTCCCTCTCTTCTTCTCAGCCTGAGGACAGCGATACCCCCTCACTGGCAGTGGACGCAGCAGCCGCTCTTCCCACATCTCGGAGGAGCTTCCAAGTTTGCTGCTGACTGCCAGGAGGCAGCTAAGCCTGCTGCTGACCACCAGGAGGCGGCTGAGCTTGCTGATGACCAGCAAGAGGCAGCTGAGCCTGCAGCTGAGCCTGCTGCTGACCTCCAAGAGACGGTTGAGCCATCTGCAGTCATCTCCATCATCAGCAGAAGGTGCAGGAGGGGGAAGAGGCGATTTCCTGTGTCCGGGTCCGCTGCAGCTCGCCACGAGGGGTCCGCTGCAGCTCACTATGAGGGGTCAGAGTCCACTGCATCTCACCCATGAGGGGTCCGAGTTCGCTGCGGCCGTCAACAATCACTTCATGTTAGATTATTTCTCACCTTGATGTTCACGCTCCCACCTGCCAGCCTCCATCAGGAAAATATGCTAAATGCTCAGTCTTTTTTATATGGGGAACATTATCAATGCAGTAGTTGGTGGTAAATGGGTTCAGGCTTTCTGCTTCCAATGTTCTCAATCCTATGTTCATCATAAGCTTTATAATGCATTAATATCGCTTCAAGCGGCAACATTAATTTTACTAGAGCATTCAGTTCTCACCAATCATGTTTGGTCAGGGCTAGTCAGCTGGCAGACCGGAGTCATTTTATCTGGCCCTCTGACCGATTTTTGATAAAACTGCCTCGTCGTCTGAAATACCAGAGCGCTCTCTGCGGCAAACTCAGCGTTCATAGGCACGAGCCACAGCAATCAAAGGTGAGTTTAACAATGCTCTATGGCGCGTGCAACAGCATGCGCCGTCATCAGTTGTCCGGATCGGGAGTGCTTGTTTAAACTTTTCTGGCGATAGTTTAGTTACACTGCTTTGCTAAACATTGATCGCTCCATTTAGGTGAGCATTTGATACCGTCTTTTTCAGTCAGATGTATTTATATAAATTGCTTAGTTGTGTGGAGTGCGGTCAAATCTACAGATGTAAAAAATGAATCATAGCAGTAGTTACAGAAGTGTTGTCAGCGCATGCATCACAACAAAAGATAAATCGATTATGAAAACTGAACGTTAAAAGAAAATACGCTAAAGAGTTTGCTTTTATTCACTTTTCTTGAAGTGTCAAACGGGCATGTTACAATGTTTGCAGGACTAATTTTCCTCACTGAATAAAACTATATGGTATTGTAGAGAAGAATATAAATTTTCTCTCTTTTTTCCCCAAAAATTTAATGAAATTTAAACGAATTCTTAAGGAAACATGACAGCTCTATATGGCCATTGTTTTCATAGGTGGGTTAATATTGTTAGAGGGCTTTAGCAGATCTAAATGTTCCTCCTCAGTTTTCATTATTTGTAAACAATAGCTTTAAAATGTTAAAATGACCATTACGTTTTGTTTAGTTGTTTATTTTATTTTATTTTTTCAAAGATCAATACTTGTTTGTTAGTTTGTAAGTTAAGTCATGCTTGTTCTTCAGTATAAAGGGTGTTTTATTTTTAATTAACATGTTTCTTGCAATGAAAGTGCTTGCTAAAATAAAAACGGAAAACTGTTGCCCCCGCCAAGTTTTCATCTGGATAATCTGACCCCCTTAAGTGTTTGCGTTAGGTGATTGTGCATTACGGGTGCACATTTCTCAAATGTTACCACAGTGTTCGTATGCCTTGTGTTCTCTTATTGGGGAAACAGGTTCCAATATTCAGCACGTCTTTACGCACAAGTACTTCAACGCATGGGGTCCAATCATCCGTCAAGATGATGCTTCTTGTGTTGTGTTTTCATGCCTATCGCATGTCAAATCACCCATGTTTTCTTTGTCCATGTCCACATCCATGTTTCCTTAATGGGGCATCATCATTGCTACGTGTCCTCTGACACCTAGCGGTAGGCATTGCTCATTACATTTCTTTATTTTATTAACGGCACAATGCAGATTGTGCTCAAATACAAGAAATTATCAAATCAAGGTATTATTTCCATATTCAGCTATGTCACAGGTTTCATTTTATGAGTCATCTGTCGTCATTACAATGGAGAGATTTGCATTACTATGGGCCACTGGTACTATTAATTACTTTATTAATTATTTCTACTCTATGGGACGTTTTCACTACATTTGAATTCCAAGCTTCATTACTCAAGTTTCTGCATATAGATAATTTTCTGCATCTGTTGGTCAAAACATAAGTTACCCATTCATGCTCTCTATTTTAGTTCATCAACATAATGTTCACTATATATGCTCGTGGTCAGCACAGTAACATAGTAGTAGTAGCAGCAGGTAAATAAGGTATTTGCATGACTTTATTAAATAAATAAAATAAATAAATAAATAAAATCACAGCTTACAGCAACAGCTTATCAAGGTCTGTCAGAATTCACAATCAAAGCTGGGTGCCGGTCTTCTCCTGCTTCAAGAAATTCATCTGCCCCAACCCTCAAATCATCAGTCATGTGCACCTCTCTATAAGCAGTGCATCCTTCATCCTCCTCACATATCTGGTAGTGGCCTGGAATCATGTTTATGCATTGTGTCACCCATCACCATTGTAAACTCACTGCATACACCAATCACAAACATTGTTTGTGCAATATCCTTGCCAAAGGATAAACAATGTTCACCCTAATTGCCAGGGTTCATATCACAAAAATTGTTTATACCTTGGCAAGGATATTGCACAAACAATGTTCACCCTAATTGCTATGGTTCATATCAAAACATTGTTTATCCTTTGGCAAGGATTTTACACAAACAATGTTCACCCTAATTGCTAGGGTTCATATCACAAACATTGTTTATCCTTTGGCAAGGATATTGCACAAAAAATGTTCATCCTAATTACCAGGGTTCATATCACAAACATTGTTTATCCTTTGGCAAGGATATTGCACAAACAATGTTCATCCTAATCACCAGGGTTCATATCACAAATATTGTTCATCCTTTGGCAAGGATATTTCACAAACAATGTTCACCCTAATCAGTAAGGTTCATATCACAAACATTGTTTATCCTTTGGCAAGGATTTTGCACAAACAATGTTCGCCCTAATCGCTAGGGTTCATATCACAAACATTGTTTATCCTTTGGCAAGGATATTGCACAAACAATGTTCACCCTAATCGCTAGGGTTCATATCACAAACATTGTTTATCCTTTGGCAAGGATATTGCACAAACAATATTCATCCTAATCACCAGGGTTCATATCACAAACATTGTTTATCCTTTGGCAAGGATATTGCACAAACAATGCTCACCCTAATAGCTAGGGTTATTATCACAAACATTGTTTATCCTTTGGCAAGGATATTGCACAAACAATGCTCACCCTAATTGCTAGGGTTATTATAACAAACATTGTTTATCCTTTGGCAAGCATATTGCACAAACAATGTTCATCCTAATCACTAGGGTTCATATCACAAACATTGTTTATCCTTTGGCAAGGATATTGCACAAACAATGTTCACCCTAATCGCTAGGGTTCATATCACAAACATTGTTTATCCTTTGGCAAGGATATTGCACAACGTTCACCCTAATCTCTAGGGTTCATATCAAACATTGTTTAACCTTCACCAAGGATACTGGAGAAACAATGTTCGCCCTAATCGCTAGGGTGTTAATATCAAAAACATTGTTTATCCATTGGCAAAGATATTGAACAAAAAATGTTCACCTTAATCACTAGGGCTCACATGTATCTTTTTCAGTTCAGATTCCTTGACCATGAAGACATGTTTGCAAATCTGTTTAGTAATTATCTCTTTTCTTTTGGGTAATCACTATTTAATTTATTTTGGGATAGGCTCCTTGCCTCTGACCGTTGGACAGGGCTTGTGCCAAAGATTGACAATCAATTGTCTCACAGTATTCTATCAATAATAGACCCATGAATCCATTCGGTCCATGAGTCTGATAGAATTACAGTATCACGCTTGTCAAAGCAATATCATTGTACACTGTCAGTCTACTGCTGCTTCTCATATCCCCAGATTTGAATTTGAGAGCCATTTTATGTCTTGATAATGTCATAAAGGTTATGCCTTGATGCTTGTAAAAAGTTAAGGTTATGACAAGATCCACTGTTGTCATCAGGCCGCAGCGTAATTACATAAGTAATGTTCTTCATGATGTCCCTTTCCTGGAATCCTTTTAACAATGGTTGTCTATAAATTAAGCCTAAAGTCCCCCATAGGACCTGCACCCATTACCCCTCTATTGATCACAGAAGATGTAAAACAGTGAACTGGTTTGAAGACCAATCTAACAATCAATGGTCTGGGGCTGTTTAGTAACGCCTTTACACTGAAGAACAACAAAAGTCAAATCCCAAAGCAACAGGGTTTGGGTTTGTTTATGCCTCTACATAATGGTTGAGAACAGGGAACAGTTTTAATCTGTGGAAAAAACATTTATGGAGCAAAGGACTTTGTCTTTTATGCATGCAATTTAGAGCCATATTACGGCACAGAATTTACAGTGGATATTTACGACTCACAGTCCACAAGGATTGAAAGAATGCCTTTTATTAAACTTGAATGAATGGATAAAACGAAGCTACACGAACAAAGAAGGAATTGATAGTTTGAATATGTAAGTACTGTATTTTTGAGAATTACCATCCATCACCAAAGGTGGCAATACTGCTTCATCTGCTTGAATATGGTCTTTTTAAAATCAAAGGGCAGGATACTGATTGCTGACAATGATCAATACTACTTAATTAAGTTTTTTAATTGTGTTACTTAACGGTTACTTAAAGGGTATTAGAAAACCCTTTGGGGGAAAAAGCATTCTTGTGTTTCATGTGTTCTATGTTTCACTCACATTTTAATTTCTATATACATACACATATTCATTGACTTTATTAATTGTTTTGTGAGCTAAATTAGAAGATGCATGGATGGATTTTTTATATATATGCTCCCAACAAAACAACTCAACCATACCTCAAAGAATTCCACCAATACAGCATCC